>NC_064644.1:319201225-319504255 GCF_023864345.2 Schistocerca serialis cubense | reverse complement strand
CTGTTTTTTATTGTCATTCAGTTGGCGTGGTGTCCGTCTCCGGTAGCTGAGTGGTCAGCGCAACTGAATGTCAATCCTAAGGGCCCGGGTTCTATTACCGGCTGAGTCGGAAATTTTCTCCGCGCAGGGACTGGGTGTTGTGTGGTCCTAATCATCATCATTTCATCCCCATCGGCTCGCAAGACACCGCATTGCCGTCAAATCGAAAGACTTGCACCCGGCAAACGGTCTCCACGACGGGAGGCCCTAGTCACATGAGATTTACAGTTTTGTTAGTTCGCGTGGTACACAATGAGGACAAATTCTGACATATTTTAGAGATTCGTGGACGATTTCAGATGTTGAACCGTGGCTAACGTACAACTCAAGCGCAATATCATCAATTTCTGGGATAATGGTCTTCGCGAGCCATTCGCTCTTCTGTATCGATGTTCCTGCCCGTTTACGAACTAGACGGCCCACTCGAACGCTTCTCATCGCAGACAGGTACATACCCACTTCTAAAACTATTTACCTCCTGAAACTTCCTGGCAGATTAAAACTGTGTGCCCGACCGAGACTCGAACTCGGGACCTTTGCCTTTCGCGGGCAAGTGCTCTACCACTGAGCTACCGAAGCACGACTCACGTCCGGTACTCACAGCTTTACTTCTGCCAGTACCTCGTCTGGTACTGGCAGAAGTAAAGCTGTGAGTACCGGACGTGAGTCGTGCTTCGGTAGCTCAGTGGTAGAGCACTTGCCCGTGAAAGGCAAAGGTCCCGAGTTCGAGTCTCGGTCGGGCACACAGTTTTAATCTGCCAGGAAGTTTCATATCAGCGCACACTCCGCTGCAGAGTGAAAATCTCATTCTATTTACCTCCTTGTTAGTTTTTGTCCTACAAAGAGAGATTTCACTTGACTGAAGCTGCAATGCGCGAATAACCACTGCAGTCTCGTCCCTTCAGAATATATAAAATGTATGACCCTCTTCATTTATTCCTTGGGCTTATGGAGCACAGACATTTAATATAATCCTCGGACGTGACTGCTAATAAATCTATTAACTAAACCAAAACAGATAAAGTGCAGGAACAACAGTGATGTTGGCACATCATTGGTGAGTCACTACTATCAACCCAGGCAGCGGGATGAAATTGACCTTACATACTGATTGCAATCGTAATATCTCTAATACATTGTTAACATTTGGGTAACTACTTCATCCTAGAATACTGGCCTATGTAAAGAGAGTTAATTTAGTTAGTGAATCACATTTTGGATCCATTAAAGTTTAATTTAAATCGTTCGCGACTTAAGTACGACAAATCGTATTTTAATTTGATCTCTGTCATTAACTGACTTCTGCCTCTCCAACAAAAGTCGCGAATTAATTGAGTACCAAATGTACAGTTTATTGAAACATGTGTTTCAGAGTAGGTGTGAACAGGCCACTTATTCGTGTACAGCTTCAGATGTAGTTTGTAAATAAGGTGCAGAAATTTGAATAATCTACAACCACTGCCACTTGAAAGTAGCTGTATGGATTACATCTGACAACGGTATAAGAGGTAATACTTATACAAGCAAATAAAGGGAATCTCAATTCACATAAAAATTCTTTACTGTCTTAAGAACCCATTTCGAAGAAATAACTACGCACAGTTTCTCACTGTAAAATATATTTTGTTAACGATTCTATTCTAATGACTGCGATCAGGCTGCTGTCTCTGTTTCTGCTCTATGAAATATTTCAGTGTCAGTATTGTATATTTCTGTATTTCTTAGCTAGTAATATGGATTTTCCCACCCGCATATAAAATAAATAGCAATCGCAAAGAAGAACTGAATAGGAATTTTATTCGTGAAGTGTCCTTTAATTCGTAATGAGAATAAAATGTGCTGCTGTCGTAAGACAAAAAGAAAGGCGAATACGTGCTGCACAAGTTAGGAATTTAAAAGGAGAGAACTATATCTTCAACTTCATTAGAAGCTTCAAAGACATTAAAATCATATCTTGATATATTCGTGTTTTTTTAATTGTTAATATTAGTAGTAGATTACGTGCTTTGGCACTATCATACTCTGTCGCTGAATTATGTTGTCCTCCTTGGATGAACAGTACTCACTGTAGCAAGTTAGATGTGCAAGTCAACCAGACAATGCGACTCATCACAGGATGCATAAGTAGCACTCAAACTGCATGCTACCAGTTCTAAGTAACATCCAACCAGCAGCTCTACGAACATCAGATGCTCACCTGACGATCTGGAGGAACATTCAGAAGAACCCTCAGCTACCTGTACACACCGATATATTAATAGCAGAACATCAGAGTCTGAAGTCAAGGAAACCACCTTGACGAGCTGCACGACATCTTGCAGCCTCCGACTTTAACATCAACGAAGTATGGGGAGGTCAGTCGGTAGAATCGTCAGTGTTCAACGGTCATCTGATTGAAAAGCCTTCCCTGCGAGTTCCAGGTTTCACGCTCCCCAGACGCCAGTGGAGAGCCATCAACCGAATCCGAACAGGACAAGGGAACTGCTGATATCTAAAGCAAAAATGGGGCTGTGCAACATCTCAACTGGATCAACAGATTAAGCTTAGAAATCTAAGAATTTGTGTAATATGTACATAATTTAGCATAATACTTAGGACATTTGATTCTGTACCTGTATTTTGCTTGTCATTCCTTACACTGTATATTCTTAAAATTGTGTATTTGATCCAAGACCTGTATCACCATATGATAAATAAAATAAATAAATAAAATTGACCGTCATGTGTATAATACCACAATTGCAATTAAGTATATCGACAACACTATCAATTTCGCAGTCGAGTGATCTTCAGCAGGAGCAAGCTAAACATAGACTATACTACAATCTATAGCCGATCTGTGATGACAACAAACATAATGAAATTAATGTGTGTTTTGTTTTATGTATATTAATGAGAAGTATTTCGTTGGATTCTACGATAGGACAGCGACAAAGATTAAAATACCGAGGAAACTTCTGTACGGGACAAGAAAGAGCACAAGATGAAATTAACAGTTAAAATGTTGGAATACAGATAAGACGTACAGCTTGACAACCCTGTTTACAATTGCCCTCAGGACAGTAAATATGAAAATATGATTTCTTCATAATGTGTGGCTTAACAATATGGAAAATTAATTCTACAAAACATCATACCATGCCAACGAAATAACCTACATAAGCCAGATGGAGAGATCTTTAGAATAACGTTCATGTGCAAAAGGCTTTCTTAGCATTTACTAGTGATGGTAGAAGTAAAGGGACCCACAGGACCCATCTCCTCGAGAAAACACATCAAAATTATATGGCCGATACTGGTTGATGTGCGAGTAGATTTTGCGTTGCCCATATTCTACAAATCCATTTATTGACATTTGTCATGTCCTTGGAGATGTACATGTCCACAAAACGTTCCATGGCCAATCATTGCCCATTTCCATGCAAGAAAGTTATACTATGTCTAACGTTTGTCTTACTGGCAGGTCAGCATGAAGCAACTCCTGAACATGGGCAATTTTCCAAGGATAGCAATGCAGGATGTTTCATAGAATTTCGTGCACCATACTCACATACACGTCCGAAGTTTGTGCAGTTCCTTGTGCATTGTGTGTTTGTGCAACACTGCGCGACCCCACCTACAAAGCTGTAGCCACATCTGCTACTGAGGTCGGATCAATTGTTTTTTTTTTTTACCTGTGTGACACTGCGCTTCAAAAGAATCTTTTTGAATTTGGTAATCCTTTTCTCCTGACGCTTGGCAGCCGTTTCTCACATCGTTAAGTATCTGGAAGTTCTGCAGAACTGCTGGCAAACATCATTGTTCTAGTATTTAACTTCATGTGAGCCGTTTTTTAGTTTTATAGCGTTTTAAAACGGGAACTGCGGAATATCAGACCAGCTGTGTGGCTGGACTGAAGAGTTTTTAGCAAACAGAACACAGCATGTTGTTCTCAATGGAGAGACGTCTACAGACGTTAAAGTAACCTCTGGCGTGCCGCAGGGGAGTGTTATGGGATCATTGCTTTTCACAATATATATAAATGACCTAGTAGGTAGTGTCGGAAATTCCATGCGGCTTTTCGCGGATGATGCTGTAGTATACGGAGAAGTTGAAGCATTAGAAAATTGCAGCGAAATGCAGGAAGATCTGCAGCGGATAGGCACTAGGTGCAAGGAGTGGCAACTGACCCTTAACGTAGACAAATGTAATGTATTGCGAATACATAGAAAGAAGGATCCTTTATTGTATGATTATATGATAGCGGAACAAACACTGGTAGCAGTTACTTCTGTAAAATATCTGGGAGTATGCGTACCGAGCGATTTGAAGTGGAATGATCATATAAAATTAATTGTTGGTAAGGCAGGTGCCAGGTTGAGATTCATTGGGAGCGTCCTTAGAAAATGTAGTCCTTCTACTAAGGAGGTGGCTTATGAAACACTCGTTCGACCTATACTTGAGTATTGTTCATCAATGTGGGATCTGTACCAGGTCAGGTTGACAGTGGAGATAGAGAAGATCCAAAGAAGAGTGGCGCGTTTCGTCCCAGGGTTATTTGGTAAGCGTGATACCGTTATGGAGATGGTTAGCAAACTCAAGTGGCAGACTCTGCAAGAGAGGCACTCTGCATCACGGTGTAGCTTGCTGTCCAGGTTTCGAGAGAGTGCGTTTCTGGATGAGGTATCGAATATATTGCTTCCCCCTACTTATACCTCCCGAGGAGATCACGAATGTAAAATTAGAGAGATTCGAGCACGCATTGAGGCTTTCCGGCAGTCGTTCTTCCTGCGAACCATACACGACAGGAACAGGTAAGGGAGGTAATGATAGTGGCACGTAAAGTGCCCTCCTCCACACACCGTTGGGTGGCTTGCGGAGTATAAATGTAGATGTGGAAATTTAATTATAATCACCCTGTATGTATGTGTAAGAATGTATGTGTCAGTGTTCCACATCTGCTGCTAAACCACTTGATCGATGTCAGCCAAATTTGGTGGACATACTACTTTTTGTCTGTTGAGCAGTGCTGCCGGATAAGGCTGATCTAGCTCTGTTAGGGGTGGGGACAGGAGTGAAGTGAGTTGGTAATCCCTGACATCATGGCTGCCCTGCACAAGTGGTGTGTTATGAAGGCAGTATCGCAACTCATTCAATTCATTCCAAGGGGTATATTTGCGGATGGTCATGGCTGAGTGGAGAGAGATGGAAGGAGGAAATAGTTGTAAGAGGGGGGAGGCTGAGGTTGTCAGACTAGGAGGGAAGAAAAACTGGAAAGATAGAAGAATGTAATGGAAAGAGAGAGCATGAGAGCAGTTGATGTGTAGAGTGCATGGAGGAGAGATGGACAGACAGTGGGGCATATGATGAAACAGGAAAAGAGAGGGAGAGTAGGAGATGGATTGAGATAGAGAAGGAAGGAGATGGACAGAGAGAGATGGCTAAGGAAGGAGCTAGAATGAGAGAGGAGGGAGAAGGAAAACTACTGAAAGAGGGGGAGGGGCAGAGGTGAGTAATACCTCTGCCAGACATGGTACAGCACATCCGTAAAAAGGCTTGTATATATTTATGGCGAATAACTGTTACTCCTTTTATTGTAACTTTGACGTATTTGAAAGTCTTTACATTTAAAGGTTCGCTGAGTATAAGATGCATACAACTTGTGCAAAGAGAAGGGAAGGAAAGTCACTTGCATTTACCTACATAATTCTCTCGTTTTTAAGTTTAGTCTGACAGTGCGTATAATGGACGAGTAAGGTTTGTGTATGTAATGCAATACAGATTAAACTCATGGGCAGATATACAATAAACCCTGATACTTAAATCATATCCACAATGTGGTGAACGTCAACAAAAGCAACAAAGCAAAAAATTAGGATAACGGAATGTGGTTGAATTAAATCAGGAGATACTGAGGGAATTACATTAGGAAACGAGACACTTGAACGTATCAGATGTGTTTTGCTACTTTGATAGCAAAATAAGTCATGATGGTCCAAGTGTGGAGGGTATAAATTGTATACCGGCAATGACAAAGATTGCGTTTCTGAAGAAGAAGTTTCTGTTAACATCGAATGGGATGTCTTATCTGAAGGTATTTGTCTGGATTGTAGCCATTTATGAAAGAGAAACATGGACATAAACAGTTTAGCCAAGAACAGAATAGAAGCTTTGATAATTGTGGTGCTACAGAAGAATGCTGAAGACTAGAACGGTAGATCGGGTAACTAATGAGGAGATACGGAACAGAACTGAGGAGACTAGACTTTTGTGGCACAAGTCGATTAAAAGAAGGGAAAGGTTCATAGGACACATTCTGAGACATCGAGGGATTACCTGAACGGTACTGGAGTGAAGTATGACGGTTAAAAATCGTTGAGGGAAGTCAAGAGACGAATACAGTAAGCCGATTCAGAAGTATGTAGGTAGCAGTAGTCATTCGGAGATGAAGAGGCTTGCACAGCTTTGAGAGCTGCATCCAACCAATCTTCGCACTGAAGACCGAACAACAATAATACAGGATGTAAATACGTATTGCTCAAGAAAACAACGTTAGTAAAGTGATCTGTCGCGAATATACAGAGCATGGAAATAGTCATACACAACCTGCTTACATAAATTCAGAACAACAGATGCAAAAGTGGGTCTGGATATCGTAATATGGGCTAGTCTTCCCACTTGTATACGTAAAAATACATAAAGCACATAGTAGTTGATTAGCTGGAAGATAAGTTATGGTAGTTGTTCACTGAAGTGGAGAAATCTCACGTCTCATATCAGCATCCAGCAGCACATCGTCCATAGACTTACTTGGCATCTGACTCAGTTCCGTAAGACTAACTAGCATTTATAGTTCAAAAAAATGGTTCAAATGGCTCTGAGCACTATGGGACTTAACATCTCAGGCCGTCAGTCCCCTAGAACTTAGAACTACTTAATCCTAACTAACCTAAGGACATCACACACATCCATGCCCGAGTCAGGATTCGAACCTGCGACCGTAGCGGTCGCGCTGTTCCAGACTGAAGCGTCTAGAGCCGCTCGGCCACCAGCGGCAGGCGCGTTTATAGTTGTTCTGCAGTTTATTAATTCTAATTCTGATTGACTACTCTTGAGCAGAGTCGCAATTTTTTAAACTGACTGTGAGTAGCGTATTTGACTTCTGTAGCACGACAACAAGGAGGCTTACTATCGTGGGACATTTAAATAATGCAATTATAAAGAACGATACGTTTCTGGGAAATGACTCCACATTATATGATTTGCAAAAGAAGTATGTTGGCCTTTAAAGACAACTGAAACACTTCACGTCGTAGGAATAATCGCACACAGAGTCTTCCTCACATGCCAAAGTCAACCTTATCAGGTGCGTAACCCAGAATCATCAGCACAAAAAGTAACCTTAAACACAATGAACAGGTGATATCGACGAATTTTTGATTGCACGAAAAATATTGAGCTACCAATGATACAGTAACCAGCTTTTAGAAGATTAGTAATTCGCAAGTCATTCGATATTATTACAAGGCGCAGTCCCACACAGTCAAACAGCCGTTGACTAAACCATAATATAAAGTCAACTAACCTCACACGAAAAACAGTACTTCAGCACAAACCATACAGTTGACTAATCTTACCAGATTTCTTGTAGATTGTGTTTGTCTGATTAACAAGATGGCTCTCCATCAAACAAAGGTGACTGTTATCAGAGTGGAGTATGACTTGCAAATTATCTCTCAATCTTACAAAAGGAAATAGATCAGATTGCACTCGAACACTAACTCACTTCAAACGAGATAACATTCCGTGGACACTTGTGAATAGGCAGAGGGCTTGGATCTGGGTATGCTAAGGGGCTGAGCGTAATAAGATCATTAATCAAACGTAAAGAAACGTCGAAGAATTAAGCCCAAGGGAACGCCACAATAAAATATATTAAATCAGAAAATCTTAAAATTACTGTTCTTTGAATTATTCAGAGAAATCCGATTTCTTTTAATTTATAACAAATCAAAACCTTGCAACATAATAAACACTACAAAACTGATCCAGAGACATTCATGGATTAAAAATAATATTAAAACTACCACAACACACGTAAAATTTTTATATTTAAAAACAACTTCGAGGTAGCTGCTCATAACTCGTATGTCGTCTTTAAAATAAGAAAGAAGGGATGGGCAAATCAACACCCACAAGAATAACAGAAGACAAACTGAAAGCAAATAAACGGCTGAAACTTGTGGATTAACCAATGCACGATAACTGATTTGAGTTGATCCCACGCTCCAAATGGTTGCTCGACTCAGTATAGATTCTAAAACACACGTATACAACGTACATCAGATTTACGTATCAAATAAACGGCAAATAGCACACGGGCCACCAACGACAACAGTGAAAATCAGAGCAGGCAACTGAACCCATTGAACTAGTAAGTACTACCTGTTGATTTTACAAATGTTGACGGCAGAACGCATTGTATAAATACCGACGGGGCCGAAGGCGTCTGACAATATTCGACAATTCATGAATGACCCACGTGGCTCGGCATTGTATGGTCACATTATAGCCATAGTGCGTTATTACTGCTGTGTACTCTTAGCATCTGCTGAAATGGACACTGATACATGTTGTCGAAGAGTGCGCGCACGCGGAAAAGTCTTGGTTAATAACGTCGTTCAGTTCTGTTGTGAAGAAAAACGGAAATGTTTCCTAATACCGTTAGAAAGAGCTGTAGAGAGAGCAGCAGCCGCAGTAGGGAAGAGTGTTAAGAACAGTGCGTAATGTTGTGAACGATATTAAAAAAGACAGACGGAGTTATCGGAAATCTGTGACACCAGGGACGAAGAGACAGAGGAAGAAAATGAAATGTCTCGACGACTTTGGTAAGTGTCTACTGAGAAGAAAGTTCTTGGAATATTGGCGTTACAAGAGAAATACCCACTCTTCGAAAGCTTTGCAATTGCGTGAAGGAGGATACAGATATTAATTTCACGAGGAAACGAACCAATTTCTCGAAAATTATGATATATTTGGGTTTCTGTTTTAAAAAATGTAAATATAGACGAAGATTTCTCGTTGAGAGGGAGGACATTGTAGCTTTATTAGAACTTTGGGAGAAAACGAGGAATGTGCGAAATAACTCGTCATATATACTGATGAAACATATGTGCATACTCACTATACTGTTAGCAAATTTGGCAGCGTGGTGACGTACCAAATGTGCGGGTAATGAAGGTTCTGGGCAAAGAGCAGTATAATTTCATGCTGGAGGAGAAATGGGGTTCATTGAGGGTGCAGAGCTCATCTGTGAATCGAGATGAACATCGATACATTATCACAACGAAATGAACAGTGAAAATTATATAAAAATGGTTTCAAGAGCGTCTAGTACCAAATATTGCAGGTGGAAGTATCGTGGTATTAGACAGCGCACCCTATAGTGTATTCACGAAAATAAAACTCCTAACACAGCTTCTCGTAAAGCAGGTATACAATCATGGCTGACTAATCATAAAATTCCATTCGGTACGGATTTGAAAAGTCTCTTGGAAGTTTTGAAACGTTACAAACCCGAGCCGAATCATACACTAGACAGAGTATTAAAAGAATCCGGGAAAAGACATAGAGTATTCCGCCGTCCACCCTATAATCTGAATTTAATGAAACGGAAAGTTCGTCGAACGACATCAGCGGCGTTGCCCTTTTCCAACTTAAACAATTGACTATGGCTGCAATGTGGAGCATTATGAAAGACAACTGAAAGAAGGCTTGTGATAAAGTGAAAACTATTATGGACGAGTACTGTCACAGAGACGAAGTTATTCAACTTCAACCAAACAGTGACACTTCGTCGCGTTGTTCTGAGGATACATCGGACGAAGCAATTTCAGACTTGACAGATACAGCTGCTTTGGACATCAGCAACAGCTCTACCGAGCCAGCAGATGACGCAGAATTGTGTGCAGAAGAGCTAGATGAAATGAAATGACCTATGGCACTTATTGGCCGGGATATCCCCTTCGGGGTTTGGCCGCCGTATTGCAAGTCTTTTTAGTTGACGCCACTTCGGCTACTTGTGTGTCAATGATGATGAAAACGATGATGAAGGACACACAACACCTAGTCCCCTGCCGGGAATCGAACCCGGGCTACCTTGCTTGGCAGGCGGTAGCGCTAGCGCTGCGCTACAAGTTATTATTATGATTAGCGAATGCATCAATTTTAGTATTACACATTTAGCAAAACAAAGAAATATATATAAAAGTGAACATCTGAAATTATATATAGTAAACAAGTTTTGAAACGGCTCAGACTACACTCGGATGTCGATGGACTCGATCCAGTGGAGTGCCTCGTGGGATGCTTGATGTAGCTTCTAAATGCCACCAGGGAGGCGTCTCATTGGCAAGTCATTCACAATGTGGCTCATTGTTGAATGCAGGTCTTCTAGATTTGAGGCGTTTCCTGGGAAGTGGTAGCAAATTGTCATGAAGAGGGATCGAGTTGCTTTCAGAATCTAGCTGACGGAAGTTGTAAAGAGCAGCCTTTGACGGAGATCTGATGGACAGATGTTTGAAAGCACTGGTAGCCAGCAAGTAGGTGTAGACCGGACTGTACCACTAATTATTCTCATAACTGAGTTCAGCTGGACGTCTACTTTCACTACGTGAGTGCTTCGGACTGGAGTGGAGCACTGGTGCACGGTATTCTGCTGCAGAGAATACCAATGCAAGGGATGCTCCTCGGAGGACTGATGTGGTTGCTCCTCATCTACTGCCTGCCAGCTTTCTCACAAGGATCACTCATCTTCTTGGTCAAGTTGGAAAGGTGTTTTTTATATGTTAAAGTTCTCTCCACAGTGACTCCCAGGTATTTTGGGCTTTCGTTGTATCTGACTGTGCCAAGAGGGCCGAACTGTGGACTGATCTTTGCTGATGAAAGGTGATTAGAGAGGTGGAACAGGCTTACCTCGGTTTTAGAAACATTTGGTCTCAGTCGTCATGTCTCAAATACTCGTAAAGTTTAGTAAGGGTATTCGTTAGGTGTTCTTCACATTCAGAAAGGTCTTCAATCTGAAATGAAATTGCCAGGTCATCTGCATACTGAAACTTTCGGCAGGTCAAATTCGGCAGGTCAGCTGTGTAGAGGTAGAATAACACTGGAACAAGAACAGAGCCCTGAGGTAATCCGTTATTGAGTACAGCTACAGGTGTTCAGCCCTTTTACATGTATTAAAGGTTGTTCAATGAAATTTTCTAAAAACTTTTTTCACTAAGTCACATATTTTGTTCATGTTTTTCTTTCTTCATTTCAAATCCTTGTGCGTGTGATTTTAATTATTTTTATTAAAGCAAAACAATATTTAAACTTTTCAAAATGCTGGTGTATTGAACAAAAAACAAAAGCAGAATAATCTGTTTGTATTCCGTCCGTGCTGTTCACGGCTACACCAAGCGCAAGGGCGCGCTGCCCACGGTCGGTGCGTTTCCCTGCCACTGTACCGCCCAGTGGAACCTTGTCGCCCCCCTTCGTAGCCTACTGACGCCATCCATCAGCTGAGTTCAACGTGGCATCCCCCGCAGACTCGCCGTCACGCTGTGTACTGGCAGAGAGTCCGAATCGCGTGCAACGTTGATGCTGTCACCAAGCTGCGCAACCCACGTGCCAACGTGCCGCTCACAGGCGCCGCCCCATGTTCACCTCTGGACAGACCCCGTGCTACCGTGTCCGATAAGACGTGGCCTCAATGCACGGGGCGCGTATTTTGGCCACCGTGCAGCCAGCCACCCACGCCGCCCACGCTGTTGCTACGCGGGTAGAGCGTGCGGAACGGCCCTCAGCCGCCGCCCGACCGTCGCGGCTGCATTCCGAGCGTCGCGACGAGACGAGAGTACTTTAAATGTTGCTATGTACTGTGCCACTGCAGCCATTTGTTCAGAGCAGAATGCGAATATGGACGCTAGTGTCAATAAATCATATCTAGTGTAGAGTTAAATTTTGCTTCTTGTGTGGATATTGCCTGCTGTTTCGAGCTGTCTTTATTTAGAAGTAGAATTAGAGCTTTAAATTTTTGTGGGTGAATTTATTGAAAAGTATGTTGCAGTTGTAACTGCACCTAGATAACAACTCAAGATGTAAAGTGTGGCGCAAAAGTCGCTGGACACTGGGTACTGATGTAAACAAAAACTAAATGGCTCAAATGGCTCTGAGCACTATGCGACTTAACTTCTGAGGTCATCAGTCGCCTAGAACTTAGAACTAATTAAACCTAACTAACCTAAGGACATCACACACATCCATGCCCGAAGCAGGATTCGAACCTGCGACCGTAGCGGTCGCTCGGCTCCAGACTGTAGCGCCTAGAACCGCACGGCCACTCCGGCCGGCAAACAAAAACTAAATTTATGTTTCATTTCTAATACAAATAATAGAATTACTTTTTATGTTCAAACTGTTTTTCGTCTTCATTAATACCTCTTTGAAGTCTTTTTGGATCACTGTTACGTACTCCATGGCGTAAGGTATTATGACTGTCCAAATCATGAAATGCGTCATGTATGTAGTCATTTAGTTCAGCAATGGTCTGAGGCTTTTGAGAATAAACTGAATCGTTGTTGACACTCCGTTTGAAAACATCCATGGGCGAATTATGTGGTGAACGTGGAGGCATGTCAGTATCTCCCCTTCTAACAATCACTGTTCTTTGAAAAGCTTCGTTTAAATAATCGCGGACGGCTGTGGCATAATGTGGTGGAGCACCATCGTGTTGAAAGTAAATTTCTTGCAAGTTTTCAGGACACTTCAAAAGGCCTGGTACCACGTAATTCTGAAGCATAACCAAATAGTTATCTCGTGTCACTGTTCCTTCAAAAAATATGGTCTAAGTACGCCGAATGATGATATTGCCCCCAAAACACTCACACGAGTTTGATTTAGTGGTCCTTGAAGCAAAAGAATTCGATTGCCAGTATACCAGTAAATGCCACTATGTCTGTCAATTAAAATTGGCCTCGCCGCGCGGGATTAGCCCAGCTGTCTAAGGCGCTGCAGTCATGGACTGTGCGGCTGGTCCCGGCGGAGGTTCGAGTCCTCCGTCGCGCATGGGTGTGTGTGTTTGTCCTTAGGATAATTTAGGTTAACTACTGTGTAAGCTTAGGGCCTGATAACCTTAGCAGTTAAGTCTCATAAGATTTCACACACATAAAATTGGCCTCGTCAAACCACAGTCTTACTGAAGACATTAGGATTACGTTTTTGTTGGTCAAGCACCAATTAACCAAACCGAACAGGTCGATTTGAATCACCTCTGCTCGCGTATTTAAATTGCATCTTCTCTTCTGAAAAAAATCACATTCAGTCAATACACTGGTAGACATACCCTTGAAAACAGTAAAATGGATTGTGATATCTTTTCCAGGGCCTACATTCGCCGGCTCAAAGCACAAGTGCTGACGACCAGAAGTGACTTGGACCCCAACCGGCGTGCGCCCGAGGTGCGGACATCGGAGCAATTCAGCAAATTCGCAGGGGGTTTCCGGGCGGACACCCTCGCCTCGTTAAAGAAGGGACAATCTTATAAGAGTCTGGCGCACAGTGAGAAGCGTGCCAAAAACTGATAGATCCCTGCAGCCACGGGGTGGAGCATCGGGAAGACACACTTGAAGACTTGTGAATTCTTCAGGCCTGGCAGCAGCAGCCATTTTACTTGCCTTAGAAAGCAAGAAGCAGTCGACAATTCCAGGTTCCCTGCACACACAAAAGCGACATTAATTCGTACAGTCATTTCATGTTTTATTCATCTAAACTGTCTGTTCCACTCGCGTGCCAATCCCATAATGTCATAATCCTCCGTATCTGATTTTATTGAATTACTGATGTCAGTTAGTTATTGGCCGCATGGGATAGCCGCATGGTCTTAGGCGTCTTGCCACGGTTCGCTGGGCCCTCCCCGTTGGTGTTTCGAGTCCTCCCTCTGGTATGGGTGTATGTGTTGTCCGTAGCGTAAGTTAGTTAAAGTTAGATTAAGTAGTGGCCTAGGGGTCGATGACCTCAGCAGTTTCGTCCCATAGGAACTTATTACAAATTTCCAAATTCAGTTAATTGTTGTCTCCCAAAGCGGGGAAATCTCATTAGTCATTTACGTGTCATTCCACGTCAGAGAGCGGAGAATAATTCTCAGTTCACGACATTTGCATGCTATGTGATGTAACAAACATTTTTCGATTTACTATGTTATCAGCCAGGACACCTCCCAATCCCTAAATTAACACGGATCTCGCACATTACAGGGAACAACTCATAATTTCCGCACAAAATCCCTTAATTACCTCTTGTAAAGGAGGAAATATACAGATGTGAAGATGTAACACTTGAAATTTTCCCGGCGTATCGAATATTCCACAAGATTTCGGGATTGCAGCCGGATCTCATCGACTTATTTCCACGATATTTCGGCTGACAACCTTACAGCCATCTTCAGGCGAGTGTTTGACACTGGAGATTGCCAGTGCAAGTCGCTCTATTTGTACGTAAAACTGTCGCAGGCGCGCATGCGAAGTTACCGTAACATGCGCGCCACCTGTCGATCCAAGACCCTCTACAATATTACTGCATCTATGGAGCGCAAACGAATGCGTGAAAAAAGTAAAACATGCACACAAACGTGTCCAAAACAATAAAATTTCAAAATTAAAATTACTTCTCGCTCGAGATGTCAGAAGCCATAAAAAGATTTCTTTTGGTTGAAATTAAAGAAATCAACGGGTCCCATGCCTTATTCAATAAAAAGCCGCCATCACGATTAACGAGATTTTCCGCTAAACGTATTTCCACGGATTCCTTCACAACTGAATACCAGAAGGATCTCGATGGGGCCAAGATTTTCGTGGCCGAATAATCCACAGTATGTCCTGTGGAAATACAATGTTCGGCTATGGCCGACTTACTGGGCTGTAAAAGTCGAGTGTGGCGCTCATGTTCAATTTCTTGAGCAAGAAGTTGTGAAAAGATTGAGACCTCACAGTTCTGTTCCACCGAGGTTATAGGGTCTTCCAAAGATCCATAAGGATAATGTGCCCTTACGCCCCATAGTGAGCAATGTCGGTGCTCCAACATATGATTTATCTAGTCATTTGGCTTCGCTACTGAGACCTATTGTTGGGAAATGTACGCACCATATTCGCAGCTCTGCGGACTTTATCAATAGACTGAGAACACTACAGCTGAAGGATTCGGACTTGTTAGTAAGTTTCTATGTCGTTTCACTCTTCACGAGGGACCCTCTTCTGGATTCATTGTCACTTATCGGCAATAAGTTTACGGCCGGTATAACGGCGCTGTTTCACCATGCCCTACCTATCCTCTACTTACTTTCTATTTAATAATGAATAGTTTGAGCAACTTGACGGTGTTGCCATGGGCAGTCCTCTGTCCCCTCTGGTAGCAAACTTTTATATGGAAGACTTTGAGGAGAGGGCTCTCGATTCCGCGATGTTGAAACCAACAGTCTTCTGGCGGTACGTGGACGATACCTTCGTAGTGTGGCCTCACGGTGAAGAAGAGCTTTCACGGTTTTCACAACATTTGAATTCCATCCACATAAACATTCAGTTTACGATGGAAGTTAAAAAGGATGGTTGCCTACCATTTCTGGACGTCATGGTTAAACGCGGGGTGGATGGGTCATTGGGGCATTCTGTCTATCGAAAACCCACGCATACGGTCTCTACCTACAGGCGTCAAGCTGTCATCACCCGTCACAAACTATGGGTGTCCTTCGAACGTTGGTGCATAGGGCACATGTCGTCTCTGATAAAGACAGCCTTGCAGACGAATTAGAGCACTTGAAATCGGTTTTTCAACATAATGGATATTCTGCACATCAGGTCAGTACTGCTTTAAGGAGGAAAAAACGTGACCACCCACTAGATCAAGAGGATAAGGAGGTGTTTAAGTCCAGAGCATTTCTCCCATATGTCGGGAACATTTCATCGAAAGTAGGCAGAATTTTAAAGAAACATCGTGTGAAAGCAATCTTCCGGCCACCTACAAAGACTCGTGCTCTTCTGGGCTCAGCCAAGGATGATCTGGGATTAGGGAAGGCTGGAATTTATAAAATACCTTGCGAGTTTGGGAACGCATACATTGGTCAAACTACACGCACAGTACACGAGCGCTGCGTTGAACATTGAGCACCTCACTCGCCTTTTACAGCCCAGTAAGTCGGCCATAGCCGAACATTGTATTTCCACAGGACATACTATGGATTATTCGGCCATGAAAATCTTGGCCCCATCGAGATCCTTCTGGGATTCAGTTGTGAAGGAATCCGTGGAAATACGTTTAGCGGAAAATCTCGTTAATCGTGATGGCGGCTTTTTATTGAATAAGGCCTGGGACCCGTTGATTTCTTTAATTTCAACCAAAAGAAAACTTTTTATGGCTTCTGACATCTCGAGTGACAAGTAATTTTAATTTTGAAATTTTATTGTTTTGGACACGTTTGCGTGAATGTTTTACTTTTTTCACGCATTCGTTTGCGCTCCATAGATGCAGTAATATTGTAGAGGGCCTTGGAATCGACAGGTTGCGCGCATGTTAGGTAACTTGCGCATGCGGGCCTGCGGCACTTTTACGTACAAATAGAGCGACATGCACTAGCAATCTCCAGTGCCAAACACTCGCCTGAAGATGGCAGTAAGGTTGTCAGCCGAAATATCGTGGAAATAAGTCGATGAGATCCGGCTGCAATCCCGAAATCTTGTGGAATAATAGATGTGAAGATGTTCGTTACACCACTGATAACCGAGCAAAGAGACGTTATTACCTAAGTCAAGTAAAACGCATTTTGCCTCAGGATCTCAGGCGGTACAAACAAATGGTAAACATGATTCATAAACGGCCTTTACCTTATTACAGCTCCCCCCACCCCACTCCCCCCTCGTCCAACAGTTCTTTCCGTATCCTCCAGTCGATAACGTGAGCTTCGTTTTTCCCTTTCGTGTGGTTCCTGACAGTCTCACATAGGTGACCTGACTGATTGCACCGAAAAGATATTCTAATGTCAGTTGCCAGCTGTTTTGTTTTGTTATAATACACTGCGAAAATCTGTGTGTGAACTCTCAGATCTGCATCAACTGGACGTAATGAGAGGAAGCTAGCTTCTTGAAATACTCAAGCTTATTGCAGCTACGCCACGGAGTTCATTTTAACCCATTTTTAACGACATATTGGCCCTAGCATTTAATTTCAAGTACGGACAGTTCCATAATTATTATATTGGTTAATTTTATGAGAGTGATGTATTGAATAGGAAATTAAATGAATCGTCCAGGTAAATCCCGAATTTAGTACACATTATTGTGATTACACGGATTAATGGGAAACATATCAATGTTTCGTTACGCATACCTCAAGAACAAGCTTCTGATATGTCGACTCTATTGCAAAACGAAATACAATTATCTGATGAGGTTATGTATCACAACAATTCCTTCGATGTGCAGATTCAACTGTAGGGGCGACAGTCTGCACCCCTGTTTTACAATCTTCCTAATCAGAGCACTTCGCTCTTGGTCTTCCAGTGTTATTGATAATTTTATTTTGGCTGCTGCAACAGTCACAGAAAATTTTTTTCAATGATGTTGAAGTCATTTTACTGTATATTGTTACATGTCAAAAGACATCAGACTGGTATTAATTATGTACAAGTCCTTGTCGGAAAAGCATATCTCGTCATATAGGCCACATCTGACATATCTGGTCGTAAAAGCCAGATCTGTCATTCTATCCCGACAAGGACTTGTATTTGATACCACTCTGCTGTCTAGATCCTGTACATAATTTATGCTGCCCGCTTTTCCTGTAAATTACATATATTTTTCTTAGAATTTCGACATTCTGCACCGTTTTACAGTGTGGAAGTCTTTTTCTAAGCCAACAAATCCTATGAGCGTGTCTTGATTTTTTTTCCGCCTTGTTTCCAAATAGACCAACGTCAGTACTACCTCTCTGGTGCCTTTACCTTCCTAACGACAAACTGACCGTCATCTAGCGGATCTTCAGTTTTAGTTTCCGCTTTTCTGTGTATTACTATTGTCATCAGCTTGCATGCATGAGCAGCTAAAGTTATTCTGGGATAGTTCACGTACCTAACTGCTCTTGGTCTCCCCAGACTTTTCCGGACGTTTTTCTTAAAGATTTGATGGTATGTCGCCGGTATCATAAATTCTACACATCAATCTGAATAGTCGTTTGGTTGCAAATTCCCTCAACGATTTAAAATTTCCGATGGAATGGTATTTATTCCATCGGCATTATTTGATCTCAAGACACTCAGAGCTCTTTTAAAACCTGATTGTAACACTGAATCGCTTATGTCTTCCATATCGACTCATATTTCTTCATCTACCACGTTAATCGACACGTCCTCCCGTCAAGACACGTTCAATATGTCTTTTCCACCTATCCGCTCTGTCCTCTGAGTTTCCTGTGGAATTTTGATTGTTCTCTTAATATAACCATACTTGACTTTCCTGAACGCTGATTTAGTCCCGACGATCACTTCTTTTTCGATTTCTTCGCATCTTCCCTGCAGCCGTTTTGCCTTGACTGACCTGCACTTCTTGACGGCCGGAGTGGCCGTGGGGTTCTAGGCGCTAGAGTATGGAGCTGAGCGACCGCTACGGTCGCAGGTTCGAATCCTGCCTCGGTCATGGATGTGTGTGATGTCCTTAGGTTAGTTAGGTTTAATTAGTTCTAAGTTCTAGGCGACCGATGACCTCAGAAGTTAAGTCGCATAGTGCTCAGAGCCATTTGAACCATTTGACCTGCACTTCACGTTTATTTCACTACTAACGAATTTTTTGTTGCTGTATTCCTATGTAGTACTGAACATTCAGTACATCCTTCTTTCATAGATCAGTTTCTTTTGTTGCACAAGTTATTTCGCAGTTACCTTCCTTGTCTTTTCATCATCAGCGATTGCTCGTTTTACAAATGTCCACTCCTTTTCAGCTGAATTTCCTACTCTGGTATTTCCTATCGCAATATCCACATCCTTAGCGAACTTCAAACACTTACTTTAATTTCTCGGTACTTCAGCATCCCCCTTCCTTTCAGAGTGACTGATCGCAGAAGTCTCTTAAACTTGAAACTACGTTTCACCATTACCAGATCGTGATCTGAGTGAATTTTTGCACGTACGTACGCCTTACAGTAGAAAACTGATTTTCGAAACTCTATCCGACCATAACGTAATACTGTTGGAATCTTCCCGTGCCTCCAGGTTGAGACCCAGCGCCTTGCATAGCGCAAGTGTTAACAAGAAGCAGCAGACGCCGTACATGACTCACATCTCGGATTACAGTTGCGCGCTAATCCAGCAGCTCGCCGCAATAGTTTTGGTTGTGGCCGCAGGATGTCAACATCTTGCGGACTACGAAATTATAAATTTGTTAAAACTGTATATTTGGGAAACAAAATTCTATTTAGTCTGATCATTGCGACTTTCATTAACTAATGCTAACTCTTAGTGTGAATGAAGGTGTGAATGCGAAGTATTAAATAAAGAAATTTTGTTAATTCTACTGACTGAGTGAACGTTAGCGTGCGAATTGTGTACTGAGGGAGCGAATCGTTCTCAGGAGAAATTGCAAAGCGCAATTAGCCAGTTTCTGGGACCGAAAAAACCAAATACATTTTTCGATGAGGAGGTTATTTTGTTATTTGTGGCTTTTATAAATTTATTCCTTTGATAAACTGTTCGTAAAAACTATTACGTTGTGATTGGTCAAAAGTAAGAGACGCGGGATTGCGCGATTTAATACCAATATTGGATTGGCAACGATGTATATCAGCCGTTCAGAGGACAGTACGTTAGCGCGTGTTTTGTTGGCTAAGCGAGTTGCCTTGTGATCCTTAAATTCAGTTCGGACCTCAGTCATCACCATATTCACATTTGGATACAAGCAGCTCTGAATGGGTGTGATAATTTGCGGAAAAGTGATTAAAACTTGACCGTGGAGTGCCGCAGAGTGGACGCGAATATGTGGGAAAAACTAACACGTAAATTTCCGATTTTAATATGCAAACTGTGACTTCTGAATAACCAAAATCAGCATGGCATGTTATGCAAGCAATGAACGCAGATTAATCATTCGTAGTGGTGAAATTGTATAATATTTGACGGAGCATTCTGTCACAGATAATCCATTTTGGTATTAGGTTTGGTCTGATACCGTAATCCGGCTATTACGAGTGACTAAGATAGCACGTGAGTGTAGAAAGTAGAACATAAGATTATCACGGGCTTGGAATTGCTTCTTGTAACAAAAATGCGCCAATATATCGAAGTTTCCTCTCACAAACTACGTGTCAATCAGTTAACCTCATATTGAAAGATTTGTTGCACCCGCTGTTGTCTTATAATGCTACTGGTTCTACTACAACTTTTGCAGTTGAGGAAAATTATTCGTTTTTAACAGGGAAGGCGTGCGGACCGGACTGGAGGAGAAGAAATCGCTGCAAGGTAAGTGAATACGATTTCTGCAGGACGAGCACCTAGAAACCGCGGGGAGTAGTGCATCAAAAGAGAACGGTGTAGCTTTGTGCGCGAGCGGTAGCATGTGACAGTGAATGCAAAAGTGAAAAAGTAGGTCGATACCAAGAGGACTCGAACTTTACGACCTGAAAAGATAGCAAACGTCGTCAAGACAACGAAAGGTTCAGTGTAGAACTGCACAAGATAGCAACAGATGCAGCTGACATTCGGCTCTGCAGTGCAGCGCTGACAACACGCAGCGAATGGTGTAGCTGAAGGTAGAGATTGGACCCGCAGACGCATCACGTCGCGACAACAGCAGGCAACCGGAGACAATTTAAGTATATTTTATTTATTATGGACTTGTATTAAGAGTCTTCAAAGGATGGAAGTGAGTCACAGTTCGGTAAAAGTGAAATACGTAAAGATGGCTCAGTTGATGGTGTACCTCAGTAATCTACGATTGTGAGGGTAGAAATGGAACGAAATATTTCGATAAATGAAACTATGTGAGATAGTTTAAATTTACAAAATAACCGGTCGAGTGATTTGTTTTATGGGAATCAATTTAATGCAAATGAGCAAGAAACTGTTGAAACAGATTCCCAACAGGGTATGTTGCCTGTAAAGCAAACGGAATGAGGAACTGTATTGGGGATGAAATAAACCAGAAAGTTTGCAGGAAAATTTTGTGGCACTGAAGTTTAATATAAACAAAAATTTCGCTGAAGAAAATAAAAATATCGAACAACGGACTGATAATCTTTATAAAAAATTCGAACAGCAGTGTTGTAGTATTAATAGTTTGGATGATGAACTTAAACAGCTTAAATCTGAAATTAACGTGCAACTGGAAATACCAGGCTTCTGAGTTAAAGAAAATGTGGGAAAAAGATTTGTATTTGTTTGGTACTAAGGTATATGAAAGAATTTCTCAAATTGAGAAAAATTGTAAGAAATCCTCAGAAAATGTTAAAAATCAGTAAACAGAGGTTATTAAAACTTAGCTACTCAAAGCAAGAAAAGAATAGATCAAGTTAAGGAGGATTTACATAAAACTGGGGAAAAACTTGCTGTAATAGAATTTGTTTGCGAAAATGACCACAACGTATTACACACTAAAATTAATACTGAAAGAGCAAATTGTTTAAAATCTGTGAAGGATGTATCTGATCGTGTGGAAGTGACAGAACCTAATGCAGATCAGTTGACTAATCAGACTGAAACAGTACACTGTTGAGCTTGACAATACTCCGTCTAAAGTAGAATATAACATTATTAGTGGTTCTAGCGGTGAAGGTTGTAGTTTGGTGACGAAATCTTCTGAAGTGGCTTATTTTTCTGTTAGATAGTTTTTATGCTTTGATTCGTTTCGAAAAGGGTATCCAAAAGAATTTTGGAATGACTTTGAAAACGTTTTGTCTCCTTTATTGACTGAGACAAAACATTAGTTTTATTACGTTAAAAATCATGGGTGAAGCTAGACCATCTGGTGTTACTGCCACTGGGCACAATGACAAGTTAGAAAAGTTTAAAGTACCGTTTTTCAAATAATACTGGAGTAAGCAGTTTCCATGTCCCTAATTCTGCCAGCGATGGTCAGACCTCATACTGAGCACATTAACCAGTTGTCAGAATGTGTGTGCAAACCCGTTAGTCGGAAAACAAGAAGAACATTTTTGTCTAGCATTATGAATGTTGCAGTAGTTTACGTTTCTGTATTCTTTGTTTTGTTTCTACTTTACAGTCACCTGTGTATACTGTTTTGCGACAAAATAAACGGAACGTTGTTGCTTTAATTTTGGACACCAGTGCACGTTATGTTGAATAGCTTTGAAAGACTGATTTACGCTAGATTTAAGTTTCGAAAATTTTTGCAAAACCAGTATACATAGGCTGAATTTCACTAGCAATCTACTTAACTAAAATAACTACCTCATTCTCTTTTTGATAGATAATAGGTTTTCAAGTAGTTTCATATCGAAGTCCCCAATCGAAAAAAATACCCTTTTTAATTCACTTCTGATTAGGAGAATAATGAAAATATTTAAACGTGTCGTTATTTACATAAAAAAGTATTAAGGAGAATATCTGTATTAATATATATCGTTCAGGAAGATGCTGTGTAAAACTGTGTTTGCAGAAAAATGACCATGTGTCTTCAGCCTGAACTGCATTGCATGTGAAGATGAACTGTTCTGGATGCCACACAAATTACGTGCCATAAAGATGTAAGACACATGTTTTATAATGGAGCACGATTATAGTGAAGTGGCGACTATGAGTTAGGCTGAATCTACAAACATACATGGCCCCACTATAAAGCGAAAAGTGCAGGAAACATTTAAAGAATGAAATGCAATGTTTAACTAATACGAAGTAAACAGTTTGAACTGGTCGAGAAATAGAAGTTAATTTGTGGTTTTCAAAACCAGTTTACGTAATTTGAAATTTGTGAAAAACGTAAAAAAGAGGGTTTTTGTGTAACGTAGGCTAGGCTAGTTTTAGAGATGCCAAGAGTAAAGTATGAATTATTTACTTTACTGTATTAAGTTTGCATTTGGAAATTTATAATGTTTTGGAAAATAGTTATTAAAAATTTGTCTGCAATATTTTTTTTTTTTTTTTATAATTGTAGGGGATGAGAGACGTGGCGCCTTGTATTGCGCCCATGTAACTAAGTGACAGTAGCAGGTAGACAGCTTCACACATGGCTCATGTCGTGTATGACAGACGTGCTCGAATCCAGGAGCTATCTACAAGTAGTTTCACCTGTGGCCGGAGGGTGTCAGCGTCTTATGGACTTTAAAATTGTCATGTATGTCAAACAGTATATGTGGGAACCAAAAACGATGTAAATCGCGATTATTGCGACTTTCATTAATTATTCCTAGTACGTTTAATTATTAGAGTGAATGATGGTGTGAATACGAGGTATTAAATAAATGGATATTGTTAGGTTCATTAACTGGTATACGTTAGCGAAAGAATTCTGTACTGAGAGAGTGAATTGTACTCAGGAAAACTGTAAAGTGCAACGAGCCAATTTAAAGGACTGATAAAACAAGACATATTTTACAATTACTTTGTTATTTAAAGAGGGAGCTATTTTGATATTTGTGGTGTTTATAATCTGTTCTTTTGACAGCTTGTTCGTAACTGCTTTTAAGCTGTGTCTGATCAAAAGTAAAGGCGCAGGATTGCCCTGTTTAATAGAGATATTGTATTGGTGACAATGTACAACAGCCAATCAGAAGATAGTACGTTCGCGCTATTTTCTGGGCTAAGAGAATTGCTTTGTGAAGCTTAAGGTCAGTTCGGTGGTCAGCGATTATCATACTCAGATTCAGATATAAGGAGCTCTGAGTAGGTGCAATAATTTTGAAAAATACTGATTAAAACTTGACCGAGAAGTGCCGAAAAGTGAAAGCGAACGTGTGAAAAAAATGAACATGAGAAATTTCGATTTTAAAACTCAAACTTTGAATTTTGAATAGCCAAAATCTGCCAGGCATGCTATACAAACAGTGATCGCAATCTAAACATTCACAATGGTCAGATCACATAATATCTGAGCGAATATTCCGTCACAGATAATAGTTTCTGGTATTACGTTTGGTTTGAATCCATAAACTGGCTATTAGAAGTGACTTCGAATACGTATGTGTGTCGAAACTAGAACTAATGACTAGCATGGACTTGCAGTGTCTTTTGTAGCGAACAGATGTCAGTATATCTAAGTTTTCACTCACAAGCTACCTTTTAATCAATCACTCAGTTAACCTGATACTGAAAACATTTTTACACCCGCTGTTTCCTTATAAAAGAAGACGAAGTAAGTATTCCAGAATTCGAATCGAGAACAGCTGCCAACATGAGAAACATAGAAGTAAATATCCTCTGAGTAGTGAAGCAACTTAAATCACCTAATAAAAGCAAGTCTTCTGGTCAAGACTGTATACCAATTAGGTTCCCTTCGGAGCATGCTGAAGCATTAGCTCCATACTTCACAATCATATACAACCGTTCGCCCAACGAAAAATCCGTACCCAAAGACTGGAAAGTTGCACAGGTCACACCAATTTTCAAGAAAGGTAGTAAGAGTAATCCACTAAATAACAGGCCCATGTCGTTAACGTCGATATGCAGCAGGATTTTAGAACATATCTTGTGCTCGAACATTATGAATTACCTCGAAGGAAACGGTCTATTGACACACAGTCAACATGGGTTTAGAAAACATCGTTTCTGTGAAACACAACTAGTTCTTTATTCGCGTGAAGTGTTGAGTGCTATTGACAAGATATTTTAGGTCGATTCCGTATTTCTGGATTTCCGGAAGGCCTTGATACTGTACCACACAAGCGGCTCGTAGTGAAAATGCGTGCTTATGGAATATCGTCTCAGTTATGTGACTGGATTTGCGATATCCTGTCAGAGAGGTCACAGTTCGTAGTAATTGACGGAAAGCCATTGAGTAAAACAGATGTGATTTCTGACGTTCCCCAAGGTAGTGTTACAGGCCCTTTGCTGTTCCTTATCCATATTAACGATTTTGGAGACAATCTGAGCAGCCGTCTTCGGTTTTTTGCAGATGACACTGTCGTTTATTGACTAATAAAGTCATCAGAAGACCAAAACAAACAGAAAAACCATTTGGGAAAGATATCTGAATGGTGCGAAAAGTAGCAGTTGACCTTAAATAACGAAAAGTGCGAGGTCATCCACATGAATGCTAAAAGGAACTCGTTAAACGTCGGTGACACGACAAATCAGTCTAATCTAAATGCCTAAGTTCACCTAATACCTGGGTATTACAATTACGAACAACTGAAATTGGAAGGAACACATAGAAAATGTTGTGGGGAGGGCTAAGCAAAGATTGCGTTTTATTCGCAGGACATTTTGAAAATGAAACAGATCTACTAAGGAGACTGCCTACACTACGCTTGTCCGTCCTCTTTTAGAATACTTCTGGGCGGTGTGGGATCCTTACCGGATAGGACTGACGGAGTACATCGAAAAAGTTCAAAGAAAGGCATCACGTTTTGTATTATTGCGAAAGTGCGAGAGAGTGTCACAGAAATTATACAGGATTTGGGATGGACATCATTAAAATAAAGGTGTTTTTCGTTGCGACGGAATCTTCTCACGAAATTCCAATCAACAACTTTCTCCTCCGAATGCGAAAATATTTTGTTGACACCCTCCTACATAGGGAGGAACGATCACCAAGATAAAATAAGGGAAATCAGATATAGGTGTTCATTCTTTCCGCGCGCTATACTAGATTGGAATAATAGAGAATTGTGAAGTTGGTTCGATGAACCCTCTGCCAGGCACTTAAATGTGATTTGCAGAGTATCCATGTAGATGTAGATATTGCTACTGGTTCTACTACAGTTTTCCTGTACATGAAAATTGTTCGTTTTTAATAGGAAAGGCTTGTGGACCGGACTGTAGAAGAAGAAATCACTGCAAGGGGAGTGAACGTTATTTCTGCAGGACGAGCACATAGAGACCGGGACGTTACAGGGTCTTTCCAAGTATATGTCGTTCCCCTGTGATTCTAGAGCACAGTATTCGGTATTACCGTCTGAAATGTATTGCGGAACTCAAGTAACCTTTCTCCTCCCTCATTTCTACTGCCAAGCCCATATTATTTCGTAAGGTTTTCTTTTATTCCATACCCCACAACCGCATTCCAAACCTCCCTGATTATTAGATGATTTTTTTTCCCTTTACATACTGAAGTAACGTTCAGTATACTCACATACTCTCTGAGTCTCGAAATCTCCTGCTTCAGCCGTTAGCATATATACCTGAATTATCGTTGTTATCATCGGTTTGCTGTCGACTATAATGAGAGCAAATCTTCGCTGAATTGTTCGTAGTAGTTCGATCTATGCTTTACTTTTCTTTTCATAACAAGTTCTACTCTTGTTATACTACTTTCTGCTGCTGTTGATATTACCATGTAGCTGCTCAATAGAATCCCTTTTGTGCTTCCATTTCACTTCATTACCCCACAAGGTATCTGGACTGAGCCTATGATTGGCTCCTCTTCAGTTGTTCTAGGTTTGTCCCTACACTCAGACGTGCGGCATCCCGTCGTTGGCTATTCCATCTTCTTCTGGCTGTATCTCCCCGTTGGCAGACCCCTCCTGACTATCCGAATCGTGGACTAATCCGGAAAATTTGCCTATGGAAAGATTTTCATTTATTGGTCACATATCCCGGGGATACAAATGCGATTTTACTGTCTGCGGTAGCCACAGCGTTCACTCCCATACCTCACTTATTAATCTGAAAGGTTAGTTGTAGTTCATATTACGTAAGTGACGGAGTCGGGTATAGACAATGTTCATTGGTCAATATTCCTTAACATCTATAAAATGATTTGATTGACAACCATCGAGGCGACACTCTTTAGTAAGAGATCATACACAATATTCGAATCCCTTCCACTACAGTATTTTGATTTTAGTAGTATTAAGATGCAACACAGGCAAACCACTTCGTGCGCCTTTGGCGCTCCAACGACAGAAACTAAACCAAATTTTCCGGTCTGTGTCAGCTGGCTTCAGGTCTCATACACGAATATGCGAGCGTGCGACGCCTACACGTTTCGCTGTAGGCGATGTCCGGATAACATCTTATTTGCTCGTCAAGTATGTAAATATATTTTTTTACTGCTTGAATGTATAACAGTACCTTTTTTAATGTGCTGTGTGTAAGGTTCTATGAACTGCTTCAACATTGTTAAGTGTATGACCAATAGAGCATGCGACTTTTTAGTGGAACGTTTATTATAAGAGCTGTAAGAGGTTTACGCCTTTATCCGGTAATCCATTCCGTGTAATAAAAGCCGTTGGCGTCCCTCAACTTCAAACTGGACGTCTCACTTGGTAGTTCGAGCCCATTAGTTCATTCGCTGGTAATTATCATCACAGCCTCACATCAAGAGCGCTAGACATCACGGCCAAAGTGCCGTCATCATCACGACACGAGGTTGGTGGACATTTAGAAATTTGTGTGACCTACCCTGATGCGGGAGGATACGCCAATGGCACACCGCACGCTCTGCATTAAAATTACAAATTTGATGGCAGCACAGAGGAGGGCATACGTAGTACGCTGGCGCGCTAGCTATAAAGAACATTGTTTCCATTAGGTGGCAAAGGTTAATCAGTTTCCGAAATAATTAGTGATCATCACAATAGCTACACCTGTCAGTAGTCTCCCACCGTACGCAGCATTCATTGCCCTGAATTAGGGTTGCCATACGTCGCGGATTTCGCGGACAGTCCGCGATTTTATGCTCGAAGACGGGTGTTCTGGACAAAGAGGAAAATGTCGACGGAAAAATTGGCTATTAAACAAAAAAAAATTTACGCAAGTTTTGTCACTGGCCACCGATCAAGTGTTTCACAACTCCTGCAAACTTGACGACAGCCGTTGAAACCTGTGCTGAGATTCCGTGTCACTTCAGAATCGCTCGGCTATTTTCAGAACAGACTGTGGAAGCAGTTGAATAATCGATTCTTTATTATTGTTTCAGATTTCCGCTGTTGGTTTACAAAGTCTCTGCTGTCGGTATCTGATATTCTTTGGTCGTGTAAAGTTAACAATCAGCTGTGCGAAGTGTATGTCTCGTGTTATTGCACAGAATTTGAAATTTAAAATGTCGAAACGAAAAGTACATTTTCGAGAAGAATACAGGGTGTTACAAAAAGGTACGGCCAAACGTTCAGGAAACGTTCCTCACACACAAATAAAGAAAAGATATTATGTGGACATGTTTCCGTAAACGCTTAATTTCCATGTCAGAGCTCATTTTAGTTTCGTCAGTATGTACTGTATACTTCCTCGATTCACCGCCATGATTTCATACGGGATACTCTGTGCGGCTAGAACATGTGCCTTTACATGTACGACACAACATGTGGTTCATGCAAGATGGAGCTCCTGCACATTTCAATCGGAGTGTTGGTACGCTTCTCAACAACAGATTCGGTGACCGATGGATTGGTAGAGGCAGACCAATTCCATGGCCTCCACGCTCTCCTGACATCAACTCTCTTGACTTTCATTTATGGGGGCATTTGAAAGCTCTTGTCTACGCAACCCCGGTACTCTTCTTGCTCGTATTGTGGACGGCTGTGATACAATACGCCATTCTCCAGGGCTGCATCAGCATATCAGGGATTCCATTCCGCCGAGGGTGGATGCATGTATCCTCGCTAACGGAGGACATTTTGAACATTTCCTGTAACAAAATGTTTGAAGTCACGCTGGTAAGTTCTGTTGCTGTGTGTTTCCATTCCATGATTAAAGTGATTTGAAGAGAAGTAATAAAAAGAGCTCTAACATGGAAAGTAAGCGTTTCCGGGCACATGCCCACATAACATATTTTCTTTCTTTGTGTGTGAGGAATGTTTCCTGAAAATTGGGCCGTACCTTTTTGTAACACCCTGTATATCGGTACGTTTCCAAGTATTAAACGTGGAAGAAACGAACGTGAGGTTATTTGCAAAGTGTGTGGGTAAGAACAAGGCATTGTAGATACGTAACAGTAAACAGTGCCTATTATTTGTAGAAAGCATAGAAATGAGTATTATATTTGATCAGCTTACTCAACTGTAAGTGTTTAAAAACCAAGTCTCCCGTAATTTTATATTCTGGCGATAGTTTTCAATTATTGAAAAAATATTTTCAGCGTGCCATCAAATTTAGTTTTCCGGGTGACCATAGAATGAAAGAGCTGTCAAAAATGTGTGTTTTGAGGCGTATAAATTTAGTACTTGACGCTTCCAAACATAGCGCAATACATTGTGGATGATTACGCAATACCGTACATAACTTAAAATGTTAATTCACTTGCTTTTGGTTAAATGGCAACTAAATTTTATTTCATTACAGTTGTTACATTTCAATCGCCAACGGAGGGAAATGAGCTCTCAATGACCATATAACAAGCAAGAAATACACAAGAGCTGTGAATTCGGCTTCAACTTCCAAAAAGTTGACTAGTTTTTCTAGTGCTAATCAGACAGAATCTATAAAGGTTGCTTCAGCAGAAGAAACATTCGCATTTCATGTTGTGAAACACCACCATTCATACAATTCTTCGTCTTGTACAGCAAAAAACATTAGTGAAATTTTTAGTGATTGGAAGGTAGCAGTGCAGTTTTCAAGTGCAAAAACTAAAACCGAAGCAATTGTTAACAATGTTATAGCACCTTTCATAAAAGGTGTGATTCCAGGTTTCAACCACATATTCATAATTACCACTGTAAAGTAATGATGAAGATTCATCTGAAATGCAAACCAATGGTCACTTGCACAAGATATCGGTCCGTGTTTCAACCACATCTTTGTAAGCACCGAATTCTGTCCTTGATTTTCGTCCTTGGATTATGACAACCCTACCCTGAATTCATTAATAACTATTTGAATAAGTGAGGCTTGGCGTAGTTAGTGAGGACAGTGAACCATTTGAACTGTGTTATAACTCTGTGGCATCCCGTGTGCTGAATTAATTAATACTTACTTGATTGAGGCTTCAAGTGACTAGTGAAGACAGTACACCGCTTGAACTGGGTGTTAACTGTGTGGGATTATTTTTGAACTGTATTTGACCTAGTAAAATGAGTGACTGCTTGTTACGTCTCAGCAAACGTCGAGTGTGAGGCTGATGGCTCAATGTAGAACAGACGTTATTGAGCGGTTTTTAATTAACATTCGTGTGCGCGGTTGCTGGATTACGTGAGTGGCATAACTGCGAAGATTTCATCAGAACGAACCCACTCATCGCAGAAGGCAGAAGGCTGCAGCGAACGAGACGCATTGTATAGCCACAATGTGCACGCAATCTCGGCAGCAGCACCTGACGTCACACCGGCACCGCAATCCAACTGCAACTAGGTATTCACGACGGCAGCGCACAGATAACTGCATACTTAATGTGAGTGGTATTCTCTGAATGGCGTAGTCAATGCACGCAATAGATAGCAAAACGAACCGTGAAATGAGAGCAGTAATAGTAAATATCGTACCATAGTAATAACTGTTTTTAAAAAGAGTTTTGTATGAAGTTTGTACATGATAAACTGAAAAACGTGGAGTGAAATGGGTGATCTAATGAAACAGAATACACGTCTGTCACCTGAAACAAAAGGGAAAATTATATAAATGTTGAGTTATAGAGGAGCAAAGAGAATTTAATTAAATTTAGGTGAAGGAAAGAAAGGTTTTAACCAACCGTTAAATGTCGAGCAAAGTAAACTACCCATCGAGCAATTAAACTCTAAGTTGACTCAAAGGGTAGTGCACACTGTGAGGTCAGTCAGCTTTCTGACACAAACGCGCTACATTACGTCAAGGATATAATTCCAGAGTCTAATGAATGAAAACTTGGAGAGACCATGTGGAATTATTTGGCGAAGATAAAACGCATGTAGAGCACTGGCCCCCGAAAGGCAAAGCTTCTGAGAGCCAGTCTAGGTCCGGCACACAGTTTTAATATGCCAGAAAGTTTCATATCAGCACCCACACCGCTGCAGAGTGAAAATTTCATCCTGGAAACGGATGTAATTAAGACTGGTATCGAAATATTTGACACGAAAATCAGTGAAGTTGTCAACACATCACATGATATTCGTAGCATACATTGTACGCAAGAGAATACACAGCACTGTTCCGCCTGTAGAGATATGTAAACATAGCAACAGTATTTACAATGTAGAAACCGTCAGTAAAGGCAATACAAATGACATTTGAGATGAGTCGAGGAAAAGAAGAGAGATCTGCCACAGTAATAATAGAAACTCTGACCAATACCTGCAGAGTAGAACGTAATCTGTATAGTGCAAGGTAGAATGGCGAGATGAAGGAGAAAAAAAGAGACATTAGAATTACTGTAACTGCCGCTGGACACAGTACTGCTGCTTGCAAAGTTTGCGTTGTGTAAATAGAAAGAAACGTGTGGTCACTAACTTTCATGTTTCAATTAGAGGTCAACAATCCGACTATTGTGGACATGACAAGTACTATTACCGTAAACTGCTCACAGATCATTGTAGCGCAGATGAGAAATTTGTACCCAAAATTCACATACTATTGTTGTTTTATGGACGAGAGCAGTAATGTCAAAAGTGTATTCAACGTTATTGTGTTTCAGTACATAATTTGACTGTAACGACATCAAGGGGCAGGCACTCTTCGCTCTTTGAGATGATAAAAGATTACCAAGAACCAAGTCAGTTGATGACACTACTTAATTTTCTTTTGGCGTTGTCAATTCTTTCCCAAATTTCATTCAGAACTTCACCTATCATCTTTATTAAGTATTCTCTAACAGCATAACATAAGGAAAAATGAACTTTGAGATACTATTAAAAGAATCAAGCCAAGTCAAAATAAATAAATAAGAAATGTGTTAATCTGATATTAGAGTCATTTGACAGGATACTGTAGATATGTGAGTTAGTTATACTAAAGTCTGACGACGCTCTGAAATGAGAAATAGCATCGAATACATTTCCAGGATATATTGGACTAGGTATAACTGATAAGACGCCAGCGAGAACGTTTGTTTAGGGGAACATACAGGGTAACAGTTACTAAACTATGTGAAATAAAATCGTCGTAGCTTCTGAACGCTATGCGTTAGGACGTTCAAACAGCACGGTTGGTGGCGGGGCATGATGGGAATTAGTATGCGCACGCATGCTTTGGTTTAGCAACATAGCTAACTTTCATTTGGATGGGTTCGTCAATAAGCAAAATTAGTGCATTTAGGAGACTGAGAATTCACATTTCCCGACCGAGATGTCTCTTCACCCTCAAAGGGTCACTGTGTGGTGTGCAACATCCAGTCACGGAATAATCGGTGGGATATTCTTTGATGGCACGGTGATTATCGAACGGTACGTGAAGGCTTTGGATGATGATTTCATCCCCATTATCCAAAGTGACCCTGATGTCGACAAGCTGTGGTTCATGCAAGGTGGCGCTCGACGACATAGAAGAAGGAATGTGTTTGATGTCCTGGAGACTTTGGAGACCGCATTCTGGCTCTGGGGTTCCCAGAGGCCAGTGGCATGGGCCTCGATTGGCCACCATATTCTCCGGATGTGAACACATGCGACTCCTTTTGTGGGGCTATGTTAAAGACAAGGTGTACAGCAAAAAGTCCAAAACCATTGCTGAGCTATAAACAGCCATTCAGAAGGTCATCGAAAGCATCGATGTTCCGACACTTCAGCGGACACACACAACTTCGCTATTCGTCTGCGCCATGTCATCACTAATGACGGCAGGTATATCGAACATGTCATTACGTAAATCCGAATATCTGTAGTGACATTTACATGTTGAATAAAGTTTGAGCATACTGCTGTTTGTAACTAATTTCCCTTTTTTCATGTAGTTCAATAACTGACACCCTCTATATTTACTTTGAGTCAACAGCAAATAAAATCGTCAGTTGACCAAAATGAACATGAAATATTTTAAGGCTCAGACCACTCTGCGAAACAACCTTTTCGTAATATACCGACACACATATGCTACAGCTGCATACTACATATTGATGAGTACTCTGTGTGAAAGAACATTTTTGATGTAAAAAGAAGAGGTAAAGATTTTGTTCACTCGTTCTTAGAGGCATTAAAAATGCAGAATTGCACAGTATTTTACAATTCCGCCGCACCAAAAAGAGCGGAAACCAAACAAGGTAACATGATATGATGTAACATCAAAGCAATGAAGTAAGAGCAATTTACAATAATGGCCACGAGGAGTGTCATAGGTGTCTTGTGGTCATAATAAAGTTTGAATGAAGTAGGAACAATATTACGCTGCTGTAATGACAGTCAATTAGGTGACGTACTTTCCGCCTGTATGAGTTGTGTTGATGTTTATAGTCCAGGGTTGCTCCTTCCAACGATCCTTCTTTATGACATTTAATAAATTTATTAGGAACACGTGAGTTGGTCACTCACACACACACACACACACACACACACACACAGAGAGAGAGAGAGAGAGAGAGAGAGAGAGAAAGAGAGAGAGAGGGAGAAGCTCTGATAGAGCAATATTTTCAGATGACATGTAAGTCAACAAATTAATTATTAGAGTTTGGGACAGACTAATGTATCAGGTGATTAGGTTTCTGCTAAAGGTTACCGATGTATTACAGTGCACATAAATTTTTGGTAAGTATGAGAACCAAAATTAGCGATACAAAGGCGGCATCAAATAGTATGGAAAAAAGAGTGTTACAAAGATATGTTGATAATAAGAGATGTCATGCACTCAGCGTAAAACATTTTTCATCATGCAAAGGCGGCAGAACATTGAGGTATCCTCAAAATACGTAATGCACATTAAACATAAAAATATTTTATTGCATCTGGTTCACAATAGTATAACGATAATGGATGTTTTGAAATGATGATCCATGGGGGCACATACACGTACATGTAGTAAGGGAAGAGTATTCCAAACTTTTGAAACAAGCGTAAGACAAGAACAACATTATAGGTTTGAGGTAACTATGTTGAACAGATAACGCCACAAAAAAAGGAACGTACTTATGATTATCGGGTGCGGACAACGACGATTTTTTTAAATGTGAGATCTAACATTTTCTTTGATGCAGGGTACTGTCAAATGCCATTTGACCTTTGGACTCACGTGTTCCCTCAAAGCTGTGAAACATATTCTAGTGTCCACATAGTGCATACGACGACCTACTACTGTGAAATCGAAACATGAGTGGACTATGTATTACATATGTACTGACACAATGATATGATATTGTGAAATGAAGCAGTTATAAATGAAAATTCTCACAAGACCTGAATAATTTCCATTTATGATATGCTTCTGCGGCTACGATGACGTATTATAAAGATATCATAACATGTTTATGAATTTATTGACAATCAACGATAATTGTTATCATGTACTGCGATTTATTTCAGGTTTTTGGAATGTAAACTAGGTTACACATTAGTGCTATTTCTTGTGTTTTCGTGTGATTATGGACCTGTATGCTGTCGATAGGGACGATTTGAGCGAGGAACTGTATTTGCTCATATTACAATTTGGGAAGTCTGACGTCACGCCAGGCAACGTCCCACTACAGTAGCCTGAGACAATACGGGCATCACAAAAACTTTTGACGTCACACTAGTGGCCTTCCCGACATACATCGGAAACGGTATGGTGCGTCGAGTGCCAGGCGAGAAACCAGTGTGTCAATGAAAAGGTGAAGTCCTTAACTTTCTCATGCATTGTCGACAGTTTGAGTCTGTTTAAATGGGCAGCTAGGACATACTAAAGTGGTCTGTATACTAACTCGCTCCCCACTGGAGACAGTCGCTGCAACTCGTAATACCTGTAGTGTCACGTGCAGTGGCGTACGCCACAGGGTCCGCACACGTCGTTAGGCTCGACAGTTAGCTGACTCCCTTCCAAACGCTGTTAACATTAAGGAAACCCTTCATCAGCACGCTGCACTGTTTGACAAATTAAATCGTCAGTGCGACGATAGTCTAAAACTATAAGTGTTAATGTTTTGGGTGGAGTGCTGTGATGGAAAAGATATCAAAGCGACGAGATTTTCCTATATGATAGTTCGATAGAATGACACTGTGTGGATAAGATATTTATTTTTAGTAGATGTACCTGTGTACGTAGTAAAGTTTTGAGTCATTAATGGGCTGCTTTTGTAAAAGCCAATAATGATGTATTGTTGCAGAAGAATAATTACGATAATAGTTACAGGATTCTTATAGTGCATATGAGGCAGCCGACGATGCAATCTAGACTTAAAAGCTTTTAATTAAAAATTTATAATTCATTCATTAAAGAAATATAATTCACGTGGACTGGGGAATGAAGCGCACCAGCAGTCAAATACTCTTATTTAACTAATGATTATTTCCATTACAGTATTCTAAACTTGGCAATTTTCAATTATGTAAAACCAAACGTGACGTAAACTTTAGAGATCGAGATATTTAGTAATTCACTGTAAAAGTTGCTTCATTTTGACTATGTATAGTGAAAAACAGACAAAACAGTTATTTTAAAGGTATCTTACCTCCTCATATACAGCGTTTATAATTGATTAATTAACTATAATTATTAATTTTGCCTGTTGCTTGTATATTATTTACATATTTTGTCAATGTTTTCAGCAACGTTGCTTTGTCTTTGTGTATTAGTAACGTATTTCAGTACTTTTTAGTATAGCTAATTTTACTGAAACATTGCAAGATAATTTTGGGTCAGTTATGGATACTTTCCTACTAATATAGCACTGGTACCGAGAGGTCCTTGTCTTTCCAGTTTCGATTCATATTTCCCTTAGCATATCTTAATACAAAATCTAGAATGGGAGGAAATATATAAGATTAAAGGCTCTGGGAATCTTAGCGATCACTCCCATACCTCACTTGTAATCAGCAACGATAATTTTAGTTGTAATGACTTATGCGGTGTAGTGAGGTATAGAAATATTTCATTTTTTAAAATATTTCTAAGTCTATATTTTGATTTGATTGATAACCACTGCAGCGACACTCAGCAGTAAGAGATCATACACTATATTCAGATTCTTTCTATTACGTTATTATAATGCATATTATTATGATGCAATGCACACATCATTAGGTTGCTTGCGGAGTATGATGCAGATGTAGATGTGGAAGCACTTCGCCCTCGGTGAGCCTACAATCAGAGCCCAACAAAATGTTTCGGGTTGTGTTAGCTGGAGTCGAGTGTGCCACGTGAATGGGTGAAGTCGAACTTAGCAGCGGTCATGTTTTTCGTTGTAGGCAATCCATCATGGATAAGATATTATTTGCAAATCAAGTACGTAACTGTTTATATAATACAACTTTCCGCACAAAGCACAGCAGATTGAGTGAATAGGAGTAATTTTTCTTATGTGCTGGATATAAAGTTTTGTGATCTGCAACAGCATTGTTAACTTCTGACACTGTAGTCGAACCGTTATTATATCGCCAGTAAGCTTTAAAGTGGACTTCTGCTTATCCCTTAGCTTCTTCTCATTAGCCATTAACGCTGTACCCCTTGATTGCAACTTCCATTGCAACCTCATCTTAAGAGAGCCGGGCAACACGACCTAGGTGCAGCTTCTGCTCTGATATTATTACCATCAAAACACCAAGTTGGTAGAGATTTAGAACTGTTGTGTGTCCTGCGTTGAAGTGGTAGGGTACACCACGCTCTGCATTGTACATACAAATATGGAAAGGTGCATATAATTTGTGGAAAAACAAAGAAGGGTGTGTGAAGGACGCTAGGATGCTAGTTCGTGAACAACCTGATACTTGTTTCCGGCAGATTTCAAAGGTTAATCGGTTTCCGAAACAATTATTGCCCACCTCTGCAACTACCCCCTAACAGTATAGTTCCACAGCACACACTATGTGTCTTAAATGCTGCAGTTTCTTGCTGCAGTTTCCATTGCCTTCTGCATCTTGATGCTGTTGATCATTACTATGGGCATTTTTCCACGCCAAGGGCTACAGAATGTCCTGAACTTCTGTCCACTCCTCCACCTCGTTTGACAAGACTGTCGGCAGAACAAGGGTAAATATCGTATTGGAAGTCTTTGGCCGTCATTGCTGATAATTCTTATTCAAATTTTAAGCGGTGGCTGGGTTCGAGCCCAGGTCGGAGGACGTCTTGCCAACTAAAAGATACTACCATCTAGACCACGGGCTCTAGTCGTACAGAGATGCAGAAGTTTAATACGAAATTCTTACGTATTATATGTAAAAAATGTGCAGTGTGTTTTTAAGCTGTTAAATACTCCATGAAAAACCGTAGTATTACGAAAGGCATTACTCTACTTAATAACGGACGGTGACAAAGAAACTGTAAACGATTTGAGATAACCAAGATTGTCCAGCTACTAACAAACGGCGTCGGAAAGCACTTTCTGGCTTCAGCCAGGATGATACTTAACCCATCTCCTATATATTCATGAAGTATGACAAACAACTGGGGAAACCATTTTATGGGCATTATTGAGCAGTATCTTGCTGTATCGTTACGTGATAGGATAGATGTTGTAACGAAGCAGGAGAATAAAGCATTACGCGTTATCGTTACACAATATAATTGATATTCTGTTACTTCCACCTGAATGACGGTGCCCTTATAATATAATTAATAATAAAAATAACCGGTCATACAAAATGAAGCAAAATTTAAACCAATTTATAAAGAAATGATTGTGTTATCGTGGAATAACCCAAACCATACAATTTGGACTTTCCCAGATTTACTATAGCACTCACTCGCACTGAAACAGTTTGTGATTTTGGCTAAAGAATTAAGCAAAGTTCGACAATAACTACGGAATGTTACAGTGTTACGAGTTCTGAGATGTAAACGAACTGGACCCAAGACGCATCTGTCAGATTTAAAGCTTTCACGTGGTCTAAATACTTCATCAATGAAAATTTACCTACTCGTTCTTGATTGGTCTTAGCCACCTAGCTTCGCGACAGATAACACGACGCACTAATGTTACTAGTACAATGCTTAAAACAATACGTAAAGCAACAATATGTTTCAATAAACATGGAACACCAAGCAGTAACACTGGAAAACATTTCGAATATACATTTATATGTAGTAAAAAAATAAGGAAAGTATCAAATGGAAAACTTTGCATCTCTGCAGATGAGTGTATAACGCACGTAATAGCTACAGGAATGGAAGCAATGTGAAAAGAAAAAATATTCACAAATATATGCTTTGCTACCAAAAAGCATCTAATAAAAGAAATTAGTTTTAGTTTAACCTTTTTAAATTAATAGAAGTCCGACTTAAAATGACTAGGAATTAAGTTATGTGAGTTAGGTAACAGCAATGAAAAGTCGTAAATTGAATTTCAACAAAGTATTATATGTTTATTACAGAAGATTTTTGAAAGAAATTTATTAGGCGAGAGCTTCTTAGCAGTTTCAGTGTCCGATGAAGAAACATTAAGCTCTGGGAAAAAACGTGTAGTCATCCAAAGTTGCTGGCCCATAAGATATATATTAGTGTAATCAATATTATGAATTTCCACTGTAATGATCCTCTAGGATATATTCACTTAAATATAGCAGCAGCAGAACGTGCATTATTTACGGTCTCCTCATTAACTGAATTGTCTGTAGCTGACAATGAAGATCAAACGAGCTTTACCCAGAAAAAAAACGTGACGATTACCGACGTCACTGCCCTTATTAAACATTTCTCACCACAGTTTATCGCGACATGAACTTCAGTACATTTATATTCCACAGTCCACGCTACGACTCTAAAAGAGAAAAGAGCCCACACGGTAGACACGTTGCTCCACTGTCCAAACACCGTAGCTATAAAATTATTACTCTGCCCAATCAGATTAATGTGACCACGCGTCAGAAGCCCGAATAACCAACTTTTCCAGCACGAAGCTTGCCGGAATAGCGTCAGTGAAGCTCTAGAAGGTACCGACATGGACATGGAGCCATGTCAAGTCCAATGCCGTGACCCGTTGCACTAGATTTCTCGGCTGAGCATTCATAGCACGTACAGCCTGATCCAGGTGGTCCCACAGTTCTCGATTGGGTTTACATCTTGAGAGTTTCGTGCCCAGTAAACTCATCCTCCCCAAGGATATATGCATATATCCATTAATCCACTGCTCATTCAAGAATGACGATATTTACTTTTATTTGCTTTCAGACGTTTCACTACCTACAGGCAAACAGCCATCTGTCCGGAGAGTACGAAACGTGATGTATCAGAAAAGGCCATCTGCCGCCACTTAGTAGACGTCCAGATGCGGAATTGGTGTGTGGCTTTCAGCCTTCGTCGATAATGAACAACAGTCTTCTGCATGGGTGAATGAACCAGGCGCCTCCTGTGGAGCCTCATATGCAGCCATTTTCACTGAAAGGTGATTGAGGAGATCCTGTTGGTAGCCCCTTGGTTGAGAGGTCTGTTGCTCAACAGCTAGACGCCTATTCGCTAGTACACACCTACGCCGTCATCGTTCACTCCTGTCATCTATGGCCCATGATGCTCCACCGTTGCCAGGTACCTGGTTTGGATAGCGCTACTTTTCCATGCACGCTATGCTTTCACCATGGCGACACGCGAACAGTTTACAAACATACTCCTTTCGGAAATGCTGCCATCCTTGGGCTGAAACTCCATGACCATATCCTTCTGGAAGTCCGAAAATGCGCTCCGTTTCCGTATTACGACAACGACTGAAATAGTTTGGTGCCCCTCCTGCACGCTTTATATACCGTCCACTGGTGCTGCTGCTGCTGCCACCTGCCCTGTGAGAGTTAGTGTTGCGCGTTGACGTCGAACAGAGGAGGTTGTCTCATTAATGTGACTGGACCGTGTATTTTCTGAGATAACATGCTACAAAAAGAATAATGGGGAGCTGTACGTTCACTGAGTTCACAGTCCGCCCTGTACAACGAAAACAGCCCACTTTATGCAACGAAAGAGCAGTCTAAAGTTACTGTTGTAAGCACGGCTACATCATCAGTCTCCCCTCACCAGACTTCTATCTTACCGCTCAAATAAACACCAATCGATCCTTTTTAAATCTCGTCTCTCTCTTACATTATTACATTGTTTACAATGTTACTTTAATGTACAACCTTTAGCATGTGTAAACATTTTACCAACGTGTTAACAAATGTGAAAGCACGCAACAGCACAAAATGAAATATCAGAATCCTTCTGCTGGTGATAGTAGAACCTATATAGAGAAACACAAAACCTGCACTGTAGCAGTTCTACCTTTGACGTGAAAAGAAAGGAAAAAAAGTGAAAGAAGAAGATAAACTACATCGCACTATAGTAATATCTACCCTATATCCAACACACCGTGTCTTGAGTGCACGTCATATTCTGAACTGAAGGTATCCAGCCAGTCGAATCTGTCGTGGGAGAACAGTGCATTGGCCTAACGTTTCACTTAGGAGGAGTATAAAAAAGACGATATCTGACGAGCTATTCCAACAGCTCCAGTGAATGTGCTGAAAAATATCTTGCTTGATTATAATTCACTTCAGCAGGCAACGATGGACGCAGCGATGACTTTTTCATGCAACGCGTCGACTAGTGTATAACTGTCCAAGTGCACCACTTTGAACATCGTTCTATGTTTGAATCCTTTTACTGTTTACAATGGATTGCAGCATCGTAACACAGTATTTGAAATGCCCATTTCTGTTGCATATTGAATGCTGTACATCCTGAATACGTGATACATGTTTGAACAAGTTTTAGAGAGACGAAGTGGATCACAGAATATAAATGTCCAATCCAATTTAAGAAAGATTCTATGCTGGTCTTTACGACGAACTTTACGAGAAAGGCAATCTTTCTGCATAGTGTTCAAATGGTTCAAATGGCTCTGAGCACTATAGGACTTAACATCTGTGGTCATCAGTCCCTTAGAACTTAGAACTACTTAAACCTAACTAACCTAAGGACATCACACACATACATGCCCGAGGCAGGATTCGAACCTGCGACCGGAACGGTCACGCGGTTCCAGACTGAAGCGCCTAGACCGCACGGCCACACCGGCGGCCTCTCCATAGTGCTTTCCTGTTAGTTACCAATAGTTGGTTGCACATTAATTATATAACTTCTGGATACGAAGTTATTTGGGGTAGTCAAGACACATGGGACACACTGTATAATCGACTACTTCTGTATCAATATGCTCAGTATTATTAAATCTGTTAAGTGTGTGAACTCCTCGTGTGGCTCTGTGGTGGGAATGGTATGTGCCTAAACTTACGCACCTACAGCGGCTTATATGGGTGTACTCCAAACCTACTGTAACCATTTACTTAGGTACTAGCGTTCTCTAATATTTTAAGCACAGTCTATTAATACCAGATGCACAATGAGTTGACGAATGTCATGGGATAGCGGTATGCACGATAAAGATGGTGGTAGTAACGCGTACACAAAGTAAAAAATAAATAAAAAAAAAGAACAGTGCATTAGTGGACCTCTCATTTCTACTATGTGATTCATGTGTAAAGTTTTCCGAGCTAATTATGGCAGCAGACAGGAATTAACAGACTTTGAACAGAGAATGTTACATCGGGCTAGACGCAAAGGATATCCCATTTCCGAAATCATTAGGGAATTCAGTATTCCAAGATCCACAATGTAACGAGTGTGCAGAGAATACAAAATTTCGGCCATTACCTCTCATCACGGACAATGCAGTGGCCAGCAGCCTTCACTTAACGACCAAGAGAAGCGGTATTGGCGTAAAGTTGTAGCACTAACAGATAAACAACGCTGTCTGAAATACACACAGAAGTCAATGTGGGACATACGACGAAAGTGTACGTTAGATTTTGGAGCTATATCTGACGTTAATGTGCTTTGGCAACAGAGACCGGCGCGAGTGCATTTGCCAACAGCAAGGCATCGTCTTCAGCGCTCTTCTGGCCTCGTGACCATATCTGATGGGCCCTAGAAGACTACAAAACCATGGCCTGGCAGCAGCCATTTCAGTAGTTGCAGGGGCAACAGTCTGGACGATTGACTGGTCTGCCCTTGTAACACTAACCAAAACGGCCTTGCTGTGCAGGTACTACGAACGTCTGAAGCAAGGGGAAACTACAGCCGTAAATTTTCCCTAGGGCATGCTTTACTTGCTTTACTGTAAGGTTAAATGACGATGACGTCCTCTTGGGTAAAATATTCCGGAGGTAAAATACTCCCCCACTGGGTTCTTTGGGCGAGGACTACCCAGGAGGACGTCATTATCAGGAGAAAGAAAACTGGGGTTCTACGGATCAGAGCGTGGAATGTCAGATCCCTTATTCGGGCAGGTAGTTTAGAAAATTTAAAAAGGGAAATGGATAGGTTACAGTTAGATATAGTGGGAATCAGTGAAGTTCGGTGGCAGGAGGAACAAGACTTCTGGTCATGTGAATACAAGGTTGTGAATACAAAATCAAATAGGAGTAATGCAGGAGTAGGGTTAATAATGAATAAAAAAGTAGAAGTGCGGATAAGCTACTACGAACACCATAGCGAATGCATTATTGTAGTCAAGATAGAGACGAAGCCCACGCCTACCTCACCAGTACAGGTTTATTTGACAACTAGCTCTGCAAATGATGAAGAAATTGAAGAAATGTGTGAGGCGATAAAGAAATTATTCAGATAGTTAACGGAGATGAAAATTTAATAGCCATGGGGGACTGGAATTCGAAAGCAGGGAAAGGAAGAAAAGTAGTAGCTGAATTTAGACTGTGGGTAAGGAAAGAGAGAGGAAGCTGCCTCGAAGAATTTTGCGCAGAGCGTAACTTAATCATAGCTAACACTTGGTTTAAGAATCATGAAAGAAGGGTATATACAGGGTGTTTCAAAAATGACCGGTATATTTGAAACGGCAATAAAAACTAAACGAGCAGCGATAGAAATACACCGTTTGTTGCAATATGCTTGGGACAACAATACATTTTCAGGCGGACAAAGTTTCGAAATTACAGTAGTTACAATTTTCAACAACAAATGGCGCTGCAAGTGATGTGAAAGATATAGAAGACAACGCAGTCTGTGGGTGCGCCATTCTGTACGTGGTCTTTCTGCTGTAAGCGTGTGCTGTTCACAACGTGCAAGTGTGCTGTGGACAACATGGTTTATTCCTTAGAACAGAGGATTTTTCTGGTGTTGGAATTCCACCGCCTAGAACACAGTGTTGTTGCAACTAGACGAAGTTTTCAACGGAGGTTTAATGTAACCAGAGGACCGAAAAGCGATACAATAAAGGATCTGTTTGAAAAATTTCAACGGACTGGGAACGTGACGGATGAACGTGCTGGAAAGGTAGGGCGACCACGTACGGCAACCACAGGGGGCAACGCGCAGCTAGTGCAGCAGGTGACCCAACAGCGGCCTTGGGTTTCCGTTCGCTGTGTTGCAGCTGCAGTCCAAATGACGCCAACGTCCACGTATCGTCTCATGCGCCAGAGTTTACACCTCTATCCACACAAAATTCAAATGCGGCAACCCCTCAGCGCCGCTACCATTGCTGCACGAGAGACATTCGCTAACGATATAGTGCACAGGATTGATGACGGCGATATGCATGTGGGCAACATTTGGTTTACTGACGAAGCTTATTTTTACCTGGACGGCTTCGTCAATAAACAGAACTGGCGCATATGGGGAACCGAAAAGCCCCATGTTGCAGTCCCATCGTCCCTGCATCCTCAAAAAGTACTCGTCTGGGCCGCCATTTCTTCCAAAGGAATCATTGGCCCATTTTTCAGATCCGAAACGGTTACTGCATCTCGCTATCTGGACGTTCTTCGTGAATTTGTGGCGGTACGAGCTGCCTTAGACGACACTGCGAATACCTCGTGGTTTATGCAAGATGGTGCCCGGCCACATCGCACGGCCGACGTCTTTAATTTCCTGAATGAATATTTCGATGATCGTGTGATTGCTTTGGGCTATCCGAAACATACAGGAGGCGGCGTGGATTGGCCTCCCTATTCGCCAGACATGAACCCCTGTGACTTCTTTCTGAGGGGACACTTGAAAGACCAGGTATACCGCCAGAATCCAGAAACAATTGAACAGCTGAAGCAGTACATCTCATCTGCATGTGAAGCCATTCCGCCAGACACGTTGTCAAAGGTTTCGGGTAATTTCATTCAGAGACTACGCCATATTATTGCTACGCATGGTGGATATGTGGAAAATATCGTATTATAGAGTTTCCCAGACCGCAGCGCCATCTGTTGTTGCAAATTGTAACTACTGTAATTTCGAAAGTTTGTCTGCCTGAAAATGTACTGTTGTCCCAAGCATATTGCAACAAACGGTGTATTTCTATCGCTACTCGTTTAGTTTTTATTGCCGTTTCAAATATACCGGTCATTTTTGAAACACCCTGTACGTGGAGGAGGCCTGGAGACACTGGAAGATTTCAGGTTGACTATATAATGGTGCGACAGAGACTATGGATCCAGATTTTAAATTGTAAGATACTTCCAGGTGCAGATGCGGACTCTGACCACAATTTATTGGTTGTGAACTGTAGAATAAAACTGAAGAAACGGCAAAAAGGTAGGAAGTTAACGAGACGGGGCCTGGATGGTTGTAGAGAATTTCAAAGACAGCATTCGGGAACTATTGACAAATGCAGGGGAACGAAATAGAGTAAATGAAGAATGGGTGGCTCTCAGAGGTGAAATAGTGCAGGCCATAGTGGATCTAATAGGTAGAAAGACGAGTGTTAGTACAAATGCTTGGGTAACAGAAGATATATTGAATTTAATTGATGAGAGGAGAAAATTTAAAAAGGCAGTAAATGAAGTACGCGAAAAGGAGTACAAACCTCTCAAAAATGAGATCGACAGGAAGTGAAAAATGGCTAAGCAAGGAAGGCTAGAGTACAAACGTAAGGAGGTAAAGGCATGTATCACAGGAAAATTAGAGAGACTTTAGGAGACAAGAGAACCACCTGTATGAACATCAAGAGGTCAAATGGAAAACCAGTCCTAAGCAAAGTTAGGAAAGCAGAAAGGCGGAAGGAATATATAGTGCGTCTATGCAAGGGCGATGTACTTGTGGGAAATATTATGGAAATGAAAGAGTATCTAGACGAAAATGAGATGGGAGATATAATACTGCTGGAAGAATTTGACAGAGCACTGAAAGAGCTAAGTCAAAACAAACCACCGGGAGTAAACAACATTCCATTAGAGCCAGTGATAGCTTGGGAGAGCCACCCATCTGGTGAGCAAAATGTACGAGACCGGCGAAATACCTTCAGACTTCAAGAAGAATGTAATAATTCCAATCCCAAAGAGATGAAGTGCTGACAGGTGTGAAAACGGCCGAGCTATCAGTTTTTATAAGTCATGACTGCAAAATGGAAAGGACTGTGTCTTGAAAGGAGAATATAAATGCACATCGACAAAAGCAAAACGATGATAAAGGAATGTAGTCGAATGAAATCAGGTGAATATGAGGGAATCATATTAGGAAATGAGACACTTAAAGTAGTAGATGGGTTTTGCTACTTGGGAGCAAAATAGCTGATGACGGTCGAAGTAGAGAGGATAGAGAATGCCAACAGTCTATGGCAAGAAAGCGTTTCTGAAGAAGAGAAATTTGTTAACATCGAGTATAAATTTAAGTGTCAGGAAGTATTTGTATGGAGCGTGGCCAAGTATGAAAGCGAAACATGGACATAAATAGTTTAGACAGGAAGAGAATAGAAGCTTTCGAAATGTGGTGCTACAGAATAAAGCTGAGCATTAGATGGGTAGGTCACGTAACTAATAAGGAGGTACTGAATAGAATTGGGGAGAAGAAGAAATTGTGGGACGACCTGACTAAAAGAAGGGACCGGTTGATTGAGGCATCACTGAATCACAACTTTATTACTGGAGGGAATCGTGGAGGGTAAAAGTCGTAGAGGGAGACCGAGAGACGAATACACTAAACAGATTCAGAAGGATGTTGGTTGCAGTAGTTATTCGGAGATGAAGAAGCTTTCACAGGATAGAGTAGCGTGGAGAGTTGCATAAATCCAGTCTCTGGACTGAAGACCGGAACATTAAAACAAAGCGTTATGTCATTGGGTGGCAACTTTCACAATTTATTTGAAGAATATTCTGGACAATTCGAGCGAATGTTTTGGCCAACCAGATCTCGCGACATGAACCACATCGAACATTTATGTGACGTAATGGAGAGATCAGTTCGTGCATAAAATCCTGAACCGGCACCACTTCCGTACTTATGGACGGCTATAGAGGCAGTAAGGGTCAGTATTTCTGCAAAAGAACTTCCTGCGACTTGTTGAGTCCATGCCACGTCGAGTTGCTGCAGTACACCGTGAAGAAAGATGTCGACAAAGTATTAGGATGTACCCCGCGACCTTGTCACCTGGGTGTGTACGGGAGAAGTTGGCTTAAACTGAAGGAGGTAAGGGAAAAGAAGGTGAAAACACTCAAAAGTGTAAGAACAATGAGTATACGAGGAAACATACCACTGAAAATTCACACTTGGAAACTTGAACTGTAGAAAGGTTATCGGAAGGCATGTTGAATGAGTTCATGTTTAGAAAGGGAAAAGTTATAAGAAAAGAAAATTTAACGTTGTGCTTGGTAATGGAAAGAAGAGTGTACAGATTGTAATAACATCACCTTATCTTTTGTGGGCCTATATCAAGACTTCACAAACTAAGGAAAAATAAGACGTCTACAAAAATTAGGAAATAACACTAAATTACAGCGACAGGCGAATAATATTCACGTACAAAATGAAGTGATAGTAATAAAAGTAGAGGGCCACTTAAAGCAACATCTTTTTTTTTAAAAAATTGTTGCTGCACCTTATCACCGTTGTTACTTACTTGTACGAAAATAAACGATCGAGAAAGTCAATGAACGTTTCTGGAGAGTATTGAAAGTACACGAGAACATAATCCCAACGCTAAGATTCGCAGACAACATAGGTCTTCTCATTGGGTATAGTAAAATAAGAGGAAGCATTGAAAGGGTTAGACAGCATACTATTTAGTTCAGAATATGGCTTGTGGATTAAATCAGCATAGAAAAAGATGATGAAAAGCAGTTGATACTGGTAATTGCCTCTGATAAGAATAAATTTCTTTTCGGTCGGTCCAGCTGCTGATACCACCAACTCTGATTCGTGATAGAAATACCAGCTTTGCCCCAATAGAGCAATGGTCTCTGTGATGTTTGATATGGGATGGGCATCTGTCATAGTCTTAAGATGGCACTAATCACTGAAAGATCTGCATTTCTAGGAACTGTCCGTTGATTATTTGGCACGATCACAATCTCCGCACTTCACTGATCATTACTCTCTTCTATTAAATCATCAGTCAATTGTTGGTTGATAAACTTCTCCACAATCGGTTGGAAATACTAAGGTATTCTATGTGCTATGTTGCCGGAATTCTGAGTTGTGTAAGTGGCGTACAGGCAACGAATCCCTGGGCAAAGACAAATCCCCAATTTCCAACAATGCTTGTCCAAAAAAGAAAAAAAAAACAAATAAAACATGTACCAGGCAAGGTGAAAGGTTGGACACACTTCCTTAATTAGATCCTACCTTATAGGGTTTTGCAGTGTTAGTTACGTCCTGGGGTGATTTATGGCTTACACCGTGTGTGCAGCAGTCCTCTTCCAAAATGTTCAGCGTCGCTATCAATATCGCTTTTGCCAGCCTTACTTCTTTTGCGCCAGAATTGTCAATATTGATGGGTACTACTATCCTGCCATCCTCCCGTACCTGCATGTCACTTCTTCTAATCAAATAATTCACTTAATCTAATACAAAGTTCCCTTTCAATGGAAGTGTTACACATAACATATGAACTGGTATGTCTAGCACCACACTCACCCATACCGACTTGCCTGTGCCACCTGGCACAGTCATGCGAACCTATCTTTAATGTGCAGTATTTGGACGCGGTTTACTCGCATTACTCACTACGATGGTTGTATCTCATAATAAATCTACATTGGCGACGGCTGCTCTAGATGGAATGTCTGTACGTGTGTGAAATCTTATGGGACTTAACTGCTTAGGTCATCAGTGCCTAAGCTTACACACTACTTAACCTAAACTATCCTAAGGACAAACACACACACCCATGCCCGAGGGAGGACTCGAACCTCCACCGGGACCAGCCGCACTTCCCTGACTGCAGTGCCTTAGGCCGCTAGGCTAACCCCAGGATAACACTGTAGCCTTAGATTATATGAGGGTCTGCTCCCACACACTGTACAAAGTGGATTGCCACCATCAGAAAATCAATTTCAGTCGACCCCAATGGCATTATATAAACATCTCCCATCCCACTCAGTCTACATCCAAAATGACTATTATACATTCCCTATCGGCCTATAGACTTTTGGAATGTAACTGTAAAAGGAACGCTTTCGGTCGACTCTTGGTTCCCTCTTGCATTTAATGGCTGCTTGCTTCTTCCCTGAGCACCCGTACTATCATTACCATAATGCTGATGATGACCCATACCAGTGCTGTTGCATGGAGAGTGGCGGCACTGCTTCAGCTCTTTCCCTGCACGCCCGTAATTGTAATCACATTTTCGGAGAACACACCTTGCCTATTCATCACCCCCTACACACATCAGTCTCCTCACACTTAATCTCTAATCTCACAGCCGAATGAAGACTCCCGTGCGCACTTTACTTGAACGTGTTTTTGAATCATCGGTGTTCTGACTTCTTTGACGTGGCCGCCATGAATTCCACTTCCATGCGAACCTCTTAATCTCGGAGTAGCACTTCCAGATTAGGTCCTCAATTATTTCCTGGATGTATTCCAATCTCTGTTTCCCTCTACAATCTTTATCCTATACAGCTAGCTCAAGTACCATGGAAGTTATTACCTGATGTCATAACTGATATCCTACCGTTCGTTCTTCTTCCCAGTGTTTTACGTATTTTCCTTTCCTCACCGATTCTGCGGAGAACCTCCTCATTCCTTACCTTACCAGTCCGCCTAATTATCGACATTGTTCTGTAGCACTAAGTCCCAAATACTTCGAGCCTGTTCTTTTCCAATATCTTGCCCATGTTTTACTACTATGCTGTTCTCCAAACGTACATTCTCAGAAAATTATTCCTCAAATTAAGGTTTATGTTTGATACTAGTAGACTTCTCGTGGCCTGTAATGCCGTGTTTGCCAGTAATAGTCTGCTTTCTGTGACCTCCTTTCTCTGTCCGCCATGGGTTATTTTGCTGCTTAGGTAGCAGAATTCCTTAACTTGATCTACATCTACATCCATACTCCGCAAGCCATCCGACGGTGCGTGGCAGAGGGTACTTTGAATCCCTCTATCGGCTCTCCCTTCTATTCCAGTCTCGTATTGTTCGTGGAAAGAAAGATTGTCGGTATGCCTCTGTGTGGGCTCTAATCTCTCGGATTTTATCCTCAGGGTTTCTTCGCGAGATATACGTAGGAGGGAGCAATATACTGCTTGACTCCTCGATGAAGGTATGTTCTCGAAACTTCAACAAAAGCCTGTACCGAGCTACTGAGCGTCTCTCTTGCAGAGTCTTTCACTGGAGTTTATCTATCATCTCCGTAACGCTTTCGCGATTACTAAATGATCCTGTAACGAAGCGCGCTGCTCGCCGTTTGATCTTCTCTATCTCTTCTGTCAATCCTGTCTGGTACGGATCCCACAATGGTGAGCAGTATTCAAGCAGTGGGCGAACAAGTGTACTGTAACCTACTTCCTTTGTTTTCGGACTGCATATACTTAGGATTCTTAAAATGAATCTCAGTCTGGCATCCGCTTTACCAACGATTAATTTTATATGGTCATGCCATTTTAAATCACTCCTAATGCGTACTCCCAGATAACTGCTTCCAGTTGCTGACATATTATATTGTTGCTAAATGATAAGGGATCGTTCTTTAGATGTATTCGCAGCACATTACACTGGTCTACATTGAGATTCAATTGGAATTCCCTGCACCATGCGTCAATTCGTTGCAGATCTTCCTGCATTACAGTACAGTTTTCCATTGTTACAACCACTCGATGTACTACAGCATCATCCGCAAAAAGCCTCAATGAACTTCCGATGTTATCCACAAGGTAATTTATGTATATTGTGAATAGCAACGGTCCTACAACACTCCGCTGCGGCTCATCTGAAATCACTCTTAATCGGAAGACTTCTCTCAATTGAGAATGACAAGCTGCGATCTGTTATCTAGGAACTCTTCAATCCAATCACACAATTGGTTTGATAGTTCACATGCTCTTACTTTTTTCATTAAACGAGTGTGGGGGACTGTATCAAACGCCTCCCGGAAGTCCGGAAGTCAAGAAACACGGCATCTACCTGGGAACCCGTGTCCATGGCCCTCTGAGTCTCGTGGACGAATAGCGCGAGCTGGGTTTCACCCGATCGTCTTTTTCGAAACCCATGCTGATTCGTACAAAGTAGATTTCTAGTCTTCAGAAAAGTAATTATACTCGAACATAATAATTGTTCCAAAATTCTACAACTGATCGACGTTAGAGTTATAGGTCTATAGTTCTGCACATCTGTTCGACGTCCGTTCTTGAAAACGGGGATGACCTGTGCCCTTTTCCAACCCTTTGGAACGCTATGCTCTTCTAGAAACCTACCGTACACGGCTGCAAGAAGGGGGGCAAGTTCCTTCGCGTCCTCTGTGTAAAATCGAACTGGTATCCCATAAGGTCCAGCGGCCTTTCCTCATTTGAGCGATTTTAATTCTTTTTCTATCCCTCTGTCTTCTGTTTCGATACCTACCATTTAGTCATCTGTACTACAATCTAGAGAAGGAACTACAGCGCAGTCTTCCTCTGTGAAACAGCTTTGGATGAACACATTTAGTATTTCGGCATTTAGTCTGTCATCCTATGTTTCAGTATCATTTTGGTCACAGAGTGTCTGGACATTTTGTTTTGATTCACCCACCGCTTTGACATAAGACCAAAGTTTCTCAGGATTTTCTGCCAAGTCAGTACATCGGACTTTACTTTCGAATTCACTGAACGCCTCTCGCATAGCCGTTCTCACACTACATTGCGCTTCATGTAATTTTTGTTTGTCTGCAAGGCTCTGGCTAGGTTTATGTTTTCTGTGAATTTCCCTTCGCTTCCGTAACAGTTTTCTAACTCGGTTGTTGTACCACGGTGGCTCTATTCCATTTCTTACGATCTTGTTTGGCACATACTCGTCTAATGGTTTTGAACTTTGTCCACTGATCCTCAACACCATCTGTACTTGAGACAAAACTTTTGTCTTGAGCCGTCAAGTACTCTGAAATCTGCTTTTTGTCACTTTTGCTAAACAGAAAAATCTTCCTACATTTTTTAATATTTCTATTTACGGCTGAAATCATCGATGCAGTAACTGCTTTATGATCGCTGATTCCCTGTTCTGCGTTAACTGTTTCAAATAGTTCGGGTCTGTTTGTCACCAGAAGGTCTAATATGTTATCGCCCCGATTCGGTTCTCTGCTTTGTGGTCACCAGGCCTGATGTTTAGATTCTCTTTGTTCTTATTTCTGCTGCTAATCATTACATTCGTCTTTCTCCGATTTACTCTCAATCCATTTTGCTTTACTCAGTTAGACTGTTCATTCCACTCAGCACATCACGTAATTCTTCTTCAGTTCCAATGAGGATAGCAATGTCATCAGAGAATTTTGTCATTGGTACACTTTCAGCTTGAATTTTAACAGCACTCTTCAATCTTTCTTTTATTTCCGTCATTGCTTCTTAGTTTGAACAGTATGGGCGAATGACTGTATCCCTGCCTTACATCTTTCATTATCCAAGCACGTCATATTTGGCCTCAAGCTCTGATTATTCCCTTTCGTTTCTTGTGCATGTTGTATATTATGCGTCTTTCCTTATAGGTTACCCTATTGTCGAATGCTTTTTACTGATCAAAAATTTTGTAAAAGTCTTCATTTTTCTTTAGTCTTGATCTCATAATCAAGCGCAAAGTCATGATTGCATGCCTAGTGCCTTTACTTTCCCTAAAGCGAAACTGATCGTAATCTAACGCATCTTCACTTCTCTTCCCACTTCACCTATATATTTTTCTTGTTAGCAGCTTGGATGCATTAGCTGTTAAGCTGATTGTGCGATAATTTTCGCACTTGTCGGCTCTTGCAGTATTCGGAAATTTGTGGATGCTGTTTTTCCGAAAGCCAGATGATATAACACCAGGCTCACACATTCTACACAAAAACGTCAATAATATTTTTGTACTCATTCCCCCGAATGACTTTAGAAGTAGTGACTGAATATATTCTATCCTGTCTGCCTTATTGGATTTAAGTCTTCCAGAATTCTTTTTAATCCAGATTCCAATAATGGATCCCCAACCTCTTCTATATCGATTCCCGTTTCTTCTTCTGTCACGTCAGCAGAAAAGTCTCCCCCCTCAAAGAGGCCTTCGGTTTATTTTTTCCTCCTATTCGCTCTCTCCACTGCAATTAAATGTGGTATTCCACTGCATTCTTAATGTTACCACCCTTGCTTTTAGTATCAGCGAAGGTTGTTTTGACTTTCCTATATCCTGAGCCAGTCCTGCCGACCATCATTTCTTTTTTGATTTCTTCACGTTTTTCATCAGCTATTTCGTCTCAGTTTCCCTGCTCTTGGTACTTATTTCATTCGTAAGTTAATTGTATTTCTGTATTCCTGAATTTCCCTGAACATTTTTGTACTTTCTTCGTTCATCGATCAGTTAAAGTATTTTTCCTGTTACCCATAATTTCTTTGCTGTTAGGTTCCTTTTACCGACGGTTTACTTTCCATCTTCTGTGATTTCCCTTTTCAGAGATGTCCTTTCCTTTTCAACTGAACTGCCTATTGAGCTATTCCTTATCGCAATACCTATAGCCTCTGAGATCTTCATTTCTTAGTACTTGCGTACCTGCTTCTCTGCGCATTGATTCTTCCTGACTAGCCTCTTAAACTTCAGCCTACTCTTCTTCACTAATAATTGTGATCTGAGTCAATATTTGTTAATGGGTGTGGCTTACAATCCAGTATCTTATTTCTGAATCTTTGTCTGGCCATGATGAGTCTGACCGAAATCTTTCCGAATCTTGGACTTTTCCAAGTATACCTCTTCTTCCTGTGGTTCTGGAACTGAGTATTCGCGGTTACTAGCTGAAATGTATTACAAAACATAATTAATCTTATTGATTGGCGACTCCATATTGTCCTGTGCACTACGACCAGATAATGGGTATGCTTGGAAGGAGAGACTGCATTGGTCGTATATTTTTGTTTATTATCGCAAAATCGATTTTCGGTCACTTAGTGACCATCTTCAGTGCTGTAATATATAACTTAAATTAGTAAGCACTGGCGTCAATAAGCTTACGGCGATCACATAGACTCTATGAGAGTCTATGTTAATCTGTTAAGAAACGTCAACTATTGTGACACCTCGACGTTCATGTGTGGGTTGTTGCCCCCTTGGCTGTTCGGGCTAGCAGCATCCTATGATGTATTGGAGTCGGCAAAATCTTGCAGGCGTCTTCCTATGTTGTGATTAATTATTAAATAGACTGTTGGTTACTAGTGAAGTGCACCAACGGTATTTTCTGCCCTGTGGCGGTTAACGCTCCAGTTACCTGCCCTGGTCGTTAGCGTAGTTTGTAGGCAGTGTGTTGTTGCTGTCCAACATGGCGTGTAATTTGACAGCCTCCTGCGTTTTTTGGTTCATATTTGCATAGAGTGGTTATTGTTCCCCTGGCTGTTTTCATACGCCAATTTCTAGAGGCGTAATGCTGTTCATATTCTCGTAGACGGCCAACATTCTCCATCATCGTGCCATTGGTCGGAGGGAAGGGAATTGGTTAAATTGTTGGTCGGTTTTTGGGCTTTCCCTAGTTTAGGTTGCCATCCGATAACCTAACTTTAACTCTTAGCTACCCGTCTCGCCTCACCTTACGTTTGAGCTCCCTTCCCAGGCCGATCCTTGGAACACTTCTGAGCACCATTTGTTCCGTTTGATATAAATTGTGATTTTAATATTAGTTGAAGTATTGTGCAAGGCCTTTGGTCGTGTATTAATTCAGCTTTTTTTTAATTTTACATAAAGGCCTTAAGCCGTGTTAAATAAAAATTTTGAGCATTGATTGTTAAAAAACAAAACAAAAAAATATTCTTAGAAATTGTGCTCTCTGAAACTGATTGTAATCCAGGCCCTAAGCCATTAGTTGTTCGATGTGTTCCGTGTGGCCTCCATACGAGGATTTGCGTGACCCCTTAATAAGGCCCTGAGCTGTATGTATTCTATATAGGAAAATTTGTTATGTACAAGAAGTGAGGGGTATATTCTAAATTATTTATTTGACTTGTTTTTCAAGCCTTCAGGCGTTGTTTCAAATTTGTTTGTGGCCTTCAGCCGTGCAATAAGTTAATCAGGTTTCGGCCGTTCTGCTGTAAGTTTAAAATTGTTTATTAATGTGTCTAGAAGGTATCAGATAGATTATATAATGGTAAGACAGAGATTTAGGCACCAGGTTTTAAATTGTAAGACATTTCCGGGGGCAGATGAGGAGTCTGACCACAGTCTACTGGTTATGAACTATAAATTAAAACTGAGGAAAGTGCAAAAAGGTGGGAATTTAAGGAGATGGGACTTGAATAAACTGACTAAATCAGAGGTTGTACAGAGTTTCTCGGAGAGCATAAGGGAACAACTGACAAGGATGGGGCAAAGAAACACAGTAGAAGAATAATGGGTCGCTTTGAGGGATGAAGTAGTGAAGGCAGCAGAGGATTAAGTAGGTACAAAGACGAGGGCTAGTAGAAATCCTTGGGTAACAGAAGGAATATTGAATTTAATTGATGAAAGGAGAAAATATAAAAAGACATTAAATGAATCAGGCAACAAGGAATACAAACGTCTCAAAAATATGATCGACAGAAAGTGCAAAATGGCTAAGCAGGGATGGCTAGAGGACAAATGTGAGAATGCAGAGGCATATCCCACTACGGACAAGATAGATACAGCCTACAGGAAAATTAAAGAGACTTTTGGAGAAAAGAGAACCACTTGTATGAATATCAAGAGCTCAAAAGGAAAGCCAGTTCTAAGCAAAGAAGGAAAAGCAGAAAGGGGGGAGGAGTATATAGAGGGTCTATACAAGGGCAATGTACTTGAGGACAATATTATGGATATGGAAGAGGATGTGGATGAAGATGAAATGGGAGATATGATACAGCGTGAAGAGTTTTACAGAGCACTGAAATACCTACCCCGGGAGTAGACAACATTCCATTAGGACTACTGACAGCCTTGGGAGAGCCAGTCCTGACAAAACTCTACCATCTGGTGAGCAAAATGTATGAGACAGGCGAAATACCGTCAGACTTCAAGAAGAATAATTATATAATAATTCCAATCCCAAAGAAAGCAGGTGTTGACAGATGTGAAATTACCTATCAGTTTAATAAGTCACAGCTGCAAAATACCAACGTGAATTCTTTACAGACGAATGGAAAAACTGGCAGAAGCCGACCCAGGGGAAGATCAGTTATGATTCCGTAGAAATGTTGGAACAAGGGAGGCAATACTCACCCTACGACTTATCTTAGAAGATAGATTAAGGAAAGGCAAACCTACGTTTCTAGCTTTTGTAGACTCAGAGAAAGCTTTTCACAGTGTTGACTGGACTACTCTCTTTCAAATTCTGAAGGTGGCAAGGGTAAAATACAGGGAGCAAAAAGATATTTACAATTTGTACAGAAACCAGATGGCAGTTTTAAGAGTCGATAGACAGAAAGTGAAGCAGTGGTTGGGAAGGGAGTGAGACAGGGTTGTAGCCTCTCCCCGAGCCCGCATCTCGTGGTCGTGCGGTAGCGTTCTCGCTTCCCACGCCCGGGTTCCCGGGTTCGATTCCCGGCGGGGTCAGGGATTTTCTCTGCCTCGTGATGGCTGGGTGTTGTGTGATGTCCTTAGGTTTGTTAGGTTTAAGTAGTTCTAAGTTCTAGGGGACTGATGACCATAGATGTTAAGTCCCATAGTGCTCAGAGTCATTTGAACCATTTTGAACCTCTCCCCGATGTTATTCAATCTGTATATTGAGCAAGCAGTAAAGAAAACAAAAGAAAAATTCGGAGTAGGCATTAAAAATCCATGGAGAAGAAATAAAAACTTTGAGGTTCGCACAATGACATTGTAATTCTGTCAGAGACAGCAAAGGACTTGGAAGAGCAGTTCAACAGAATGGACAGTGTCTTTAAAAGAGGATATAGGATGAACATCAGCAGAAGCAAAACGAGGATAATGGAATGTAGTCGAACTAAGTCGGGTGATGGTGAGGGAATCAGATTAAGAAATGAGACACTTGAAGTAGTAAAGGAGTTTTGCTATTTGGGGAGCAAAATAACTGATGATGGTCGAAGTAGAGAGGATATAAGATGTAGACTGGCAATGACAAGTAAAGCGGTTCTGAAGGAGAGAAACTTTTTAACATTGGGTAGTGATTCGAGTATCAGGAAGTCTATTCTAAAAGTATTTAGTATGGAGTGTAGCCATGTATGGAAGTGAAACAAGGACGATAAATAGCTTGTACAACAAGAGAATAGAAGGTTTCGAAATGTGGTGTTACAGAAGATTGCTGAAGATTAGATGGGTAGGTCACATAACTAATGAGGAGGTATTGAATAGAATTGGGGAGAATAGGATTTTGTGGCACAACTTGACTAGAAGAAGGGATCGGTTGGTAGGACATGTTCTGAGGCATCAAGGGATCACCAACCCAGTATTGGAGGGCAGCGCGGAGGGTAAAAATTGTCGAGGGAGACCAAGAGATGAATACACTAAGCAGATTCAGAAGGATGTGGGTTGCAGTAGGAACTGGGGGATGTAGAAGCTTGCACAGGATAGAGTAGCATGGAGAGCTGCATCAGACCAGTCTCAGGACTGAAGACCACAACAAAACAACAATGCGCCTTAATTATAGTTGGTCTTAAGTCGTGTAGTGTAGGCCTTCAGCCGTTAATTGTTGTCATTGCATGTTCTTTTTCAATTTTTTACCATCTATTTTTAATTGCTTTTTATTTCTAAGCCAGGCCTTCAGTCATTCTTGTGTTTTCTGTGTGATTTTGGGCCTTCAGGCCAGAAAGCATCTCAAGTTTTCTTTAACTAAACCTTCAGCCGTAGGGTTTAATTGTGATCTTCTAAACCAATGTGTAAATAAGTAGTTCTTACAAAGTAAAGTTTTGTGTTTGATTGTGCAACTCACAGTAATTGTTGACGGCGCCATCCACGACCTTAACCTTATCCTGTGGTCTCTCTGACTACCCACCAATCAAGTTTCAGTTTACTGCTCTCATTTAGGCGCCATGCCTGTCACAAACAATAAAAGTAGTAAATAGTTTCTGCACTCACCCCATTATGTTGATACTACAGATATAGGTTCAGAAATCGCACTGCGTGCTGAAGGTGACATGAGCGTTCTTACACCACGTGGTAGTCAACGCTGGTGGTATCGTGAGGCAGCTATATTGACAGGACACTGAGTGGCCGATGGTGAGTGTGATGGCAGGCCACTGTCGCCCAGGAAGATGCAGCTGTCAGAACCAACACTTTATTTCCAAATTATACGCAGGTTCTGGAGCGGGGTGGTAGGGAAGCTCTCACAGGGTCACAAAGCAGTGAGCCGGTATTTGGTCAGCAGGCGGCAGCGTCCATCCAGCCGGCTGCGGAATGTGTCATGAATGGAGTTTGCGCTGAAGAAGTAATAAATTAAAACGTCACACATGATGCCGCAGTTTCTCAAGAATCTCAGTCTTTACGAATTCATATCTTCTGATCTACTTGTCGTAAAATGATGTATTTTTGTAGTTACTTTCGCTAATACATGTGGATATTGCCTGCGAAATGTGTTGTGAAAAGACCTACTAATAGCGAATTAAAAAATTAAAATATCATGCACGATGCGGCAGTTTTTCATGCACCTCAGTATTTGACATAATATCTCCTGAACCATGTGTCGTACAATGATGTAATTTTATCTGGAACGTTCAGTGATACATGTGAATGCTATCTGCATAATGTGTTACGAATACTGTTAGTAGTGAAGAAGTAACAAATTAAAACGTCGTGCTTCACACGGCAGTTATACCGCGCGAGCAACGAGAACGTAGCAAGCGATAAACTCTTCATCGTTTCGTGGGTGTCGTCACCAACAAAAATATTATTAAAGGTTTAAATTAATGTTTTGCAAGTCTCTAACTGCTCTCATTTTGAAATACTGGATGACTTCAGTATGGGTATTCATGTGACGTGCGCTGCATTGCTTCTTCATCCCCCCTCCACCCTTGGTTCTTACCCATACTGCGATTCGAAACTTACTTATAAAGGGTGTTACAAAAAGGTATGGCCAGACTTTCAGGAAACATTCTTCACACACAAAGAAAGAAAATATGTTATGTGGACATGTGTCCTGAAACGCTTACTTTAAATGTTAGAGCTCATTTTATTACTTCTCTTCAAATCACATTAATAATAGAATGGAAACACTTTGTTACAGGAAATGTTCAAAGTGTCCTCCGTTAGCGAGGATACATGCATCCAGCCTCTATCGCATGGAATCCCTGATGCGCTGATGCAGCCCTGGAGAATGGCGTATTGTGTCACAGCCGTCCACAATACGAGCACGAAGAGTCTCTACATTTGGTACCGGGGTTGCGTAGACAAGAGCTTTCAAATGCCCCCATAAATGAAAGTCAAGAGGGTTGAGGTCAAGAGAGCGTGGAGGCCATGGAATTGGTCCGCCTCTACCAATCCATCGGTCACCGAATCTGTTGTTGAGAAGCGTACGAACACTTCGACTGTAATGTACAGGAGCTCCATCGTACATGAACCACATGTTGTGTAGTACTTGTGAAGGCACATGTTCTAGCAGCACAGGTAGAGTATCCCGTATGAAATCATGATAACGTGCTCCATTGAGCGTAGGTAGAAGAACATGGGACCCAATCAAGACATCACCTACAATGCCTGCACAAACATTCACAAAAATTCTGTGTTGATGACGTGATTGCACAACTGCTTGCGGATTCTCGTCAGCCTACACATGTTGATTGTGAAAATTTACAATTTGACCGCGTTGGAATGAAGCCTCATCCGTGAAGAGAACATTTGCACTGAAATGAGGATTAACACATTGTTGGATGAACCAACCATTCGCAGAAGTGTACCCGTGGAGGCCAATCAGCTGCTGATAGTGCCTGCACACGCTGTACATGGTACGGAAACAACTGGTTCTCCCGTACAGTGACGTCGTCAACGTTACCTGGTACAGCAGCAACTTCTCTGACGCTGACATTAGGGTTATCGTCAACTGCACGAAGAATTGCCTCGTCCATTGCATGTGTCCTCGTCGTTCTAGGTCTTCCCCAGTCGCGAGTCATAGGCTGGTATGTTCCGTGCTCCCTAAGACGCCGATCAATTGCTTCGAACGTCTGCCCGTCGGGACACCTTAGTTCTGGAAATCTGTCTCGATACAAACGTACCGCGCCACGGCCATTGCCCCGTGCTAATCCATACATCAAATGGCCATCTGCCAACTCCGCATTTGTAAACATTGCACTGACTGCAAAACCACGTTCGTGATGAACACTAACCTGTTGATGCTACGTACTGATGTGCTTGATGCTAGTACTGTAGAGCAATGAGTCGCATGTCAACACAAGCACCGAAGTCAACATTACCTTCTGAAACGTCCCCTTTGAACAATTATACATGACTGTGCTTAAGCTGACACACAATATTTTGTTAGCGCAACGCAATCTGACTTTCAAAATTCCCTACAAAAGAATGGCCCTGACTAACATTAAACTACACCTTTCACAAATCACTTACCTCACAAAAATCTTCGCTGCTCAAGCTACTGCAATACAGCGAGCGCCACTACTGCCAGCTAAATAAAAGATTCAAACTATGGAAGGCACTAACTACTGATAGGGATAGTTAGCAAATGAAAGATATTAATAGAGAACAAACAATGTATTTACCTTGATATCATCATATATAAATATAGCAGTTCATGACAAATTTCAAAACTCCGCCATCTCTCTCCCCACATCCACCACTGCTGGCGGCTCACCTCCAACTGCCCAACGCTACGCGCTGTTCACAGCCAGCTGCCTAACACTACAATGGCGAGTATTACAACAATGCAAAGCAGCCACAGACTGCACACAGCACAGCCAGTGATTTTCATATTGAGCGCCACGTAACGTTGCCAATAAGAAAACATAAACAGCCTACTTACATAGCCCCCATGCTCCCCACAAAAAAATTTTACAAATTGGGTTGGGCAGTGGCCAATACAGATTTGAAAAAATTTTTCATAATTGCAATAACAAAGATATCAAATGCACACACTTATTGATACAATGTTGGTCAAAACCTAAAAATTTCTCACAGTCCATAAAGACAGTCCAGATTGTTCATCACAGTAAAAATGCAGAGTTTTTCTCAAAGTCGGAGCAGTAAAAGAAAATGCACACAGAAGTAGTGGATTTCCATGCAGTCTTGAAGATGTAGTGTTGTCCTTCCAACGGAAAGACAGTGCTGACTCGACATGCAGACAGGTAATGGGCCACAACAGAGTAAACCAACAGCAGAGTCAGTCGACGTTTTGAAGAATATTGGTAGTTAGGTCATCACAGAGTAGACCCACTGGAGTCCTGGTAGAGATTGTGGTATTGGTGGGCCACCAGAGGTGCAGACCCACTGCAGTCCTTGTAGAAATAATGGCATGGTGGGTCATCAAAGATACAGACCCACTGTAGTCCTTGTAGAGATGATGGTATTGGTGGGTCATCAAAGATGCAGACCCACTGTAGTCCTTGTAGAGATGGCCAGCAGCCATCTGTTGCGATCTGTTGCGACTGTGCAGGTGCACAATCACCATCGAAGAGTCTTGCGAATAATATAGCAAGTCCATAACCACCACTTGTGCACTCACAAAGTTTCCGGAATTGTCCTTAGATCCAGCAATGCTGTTATCCAGTCCCTTGCTGAATCATTAACACACGTGCAAACACTATCAGTCCCTACTTCTCACATATTGTCCATATACTATGACCAACAGAAACGTGTGCAGTGAAATGTAACTCACAAGTTACTTAATTTGATGAACTGGTGTCAAGTACAATTTTATAACACGAGAATACAATTACAAAGGTACAAAATACATCATTAAAGAACATAACAATACAGATAACATTTGCAGTAATACAGGCTTTACAAAAGAATCGAAATAACATATACATCAGTGTTACAGGAATTATAAGTACCTACATAAAGATCAGAATAGCGTAGGAAACAACAACTTCACACATGAGCATTTAAACAGAATGAATAATGTCTAACATCTTTACAAAGTAAATAACATATTATTAACGCCAATTATATTTGAGGATAACAGTATTCCTCATCATAGTGAATGTAGCTTAATATTAAAAGAGGAAAAAATTCTATGAAACTACACAGAGACGGGAAGAAAACAACTACACAAGGGTACACAAACACATAGTGGGATAACACAATGGAAAGGACAGGGTTCGTTTTCAGTGTAACTTTTGGTACTGCAGTATTTTGCGAACAAAACCTTTTTTGTTCTTGGAGATCCCCCTTCGTTCATCATTATTCCCAAAAAGTCCTATCTGTACCTCTTTTCTGTATTCTAACCATATTTCTTTCAAAAGAAATATGGCTCATTGTACAATACTCATTTAGGCCGAAATCGTTTTCATATAACTTTCAAAGCATTCTTTCCCTATTCTCCATAGTTAGGTTCTTATATAGTCTACCCCCTCTTAAGCTAACTTAAATCTACTGAGCTCAGATATTAAACTAAGGGACGAAGCAATGCCGCAGCACAAAACAATTAACACAAACATCAATGACAAAAAATTTAAATAGGCAAAGCAATTGCAATATTACAACTAATGTAAGGCACTGTGCAGCAACCAAAAAATAAATCTGGCTTAGCAGAGTAATACAAAGTCAAATTCAGTAACACTATGCCTAGCAAACAGCAGTAACTTATACCTAAACATGACGTAGCTCAAGCAGAAAAAATATTACAGTAAAAACAACAATGCAGATACGGGAAATGTATATTCACATCTTAATGTCTATGTAATTAAAGTGGTGCACCACAACAAATGATTGTAAAAAGAAATATTACCATGTACTTGAAAAGAAAATTATGTGTTACTGTTACTAGTTCCTTCTTATTGTTCTTTCCTTTCCAAGTGCTCCTTTTTTAAAGAATGTGGATCAAAAAATAATTATTTAATATTTCTGTTGACAGAAAGTGTTCACATTAGCAAATGCACTTCATTTTATAAAAGCAATGCTGCAACACAGCTGGAAACCAGATATCAAATGAAATAAGCAACTATGAAAAGCAAAGAATAAAAATATCATTCAGTAGTCATGTGACATTTCAGAAGTTAGTAGAAATTCTCTCAACTCTCATAGAAAGACGCTTGTCATAATCAGGTGTGCAGATGTAAAAATATTTCTCGTCATTTCATTAGGCATTTCAGTAAATATCATAAATTACGAGCTCCACAGTATGCTTTCAACAAGGAAATGTCAATAGCAAGGTTAATGGAAGTAATGAGGGTGTCGCATTTGCAATATTTTCTCTAAAGGAATGTCAATGGCGAGGATAAAGGCCTACCTTTTTTTTCTACCTGTGCTTCCGGAAAGGCAAACCCTAATGGCTTGTTCTCCAGGTGTTTGACACAGCTGTGTGCCCACGACGCATTACGTGCAGGTGGTCACTTAACTTTCTTACGGAAATATTTACGACACCAGTTTCCGCTACAGTGACAGTCTCACATAAAAATATTTCACAGGTCAAGAATTAGCGTTGCAAATCTGTAGAAAGAAAATCCTATGAATATAACGTTGTCCAAAAAATTTTCGCCGGCATTGTGATACATTCACGCATTTACACATTTCATAACTCTTAAAGTACGATTCTTGGTATCCAGCATCCTTTTTCACAAGTCAAGAGTCCCTACCCACTATTCATTACTCCTTACCTTATTACACATATACGTATCCATCGACACTCGTCAATATTTCGTCATTATAAATATGAAGCATAATCAAATAACTCATATAGCCTCAGCCTATTAATCATAAACATACCTCAGCAGCATAATACACATCGTCGTCGTAAAAATAACATCATAACACCTCAGTCAAATCTCAAAATCGTCGTAGCTTCCTCCAATGATTAAAAAAATTCTCTGCTCATGTCAAAAGTGTCATCTGCCTCAAACGTACTTTAAAAATCATGATCTCATACCAAATACATCATTCAAAGCTCTCATAGTATCACAATGGGTCCGAAAAAATATGAGCATTTCACAAAGTGCAGACAAAATACAATTTCATAAGTGTGAAGTTATCCAACTGTGTAATTACGTAAACATGTGTCACTGACCTAGTAAAAAGAATGTTTGATTCTCTGTCAAATAATCAGATAGCTGTGTAATTCTGTGTTAGAGAAATATGGTACCGATGTGTAAAGTTGTATAAGCAAAAACCATATTAGCTAGGGTTCCTTGTGGTTGCCACACACATGGTACACAAAGTAAGCGTGTACCCCCCTGAGGATTAATGTAATTATACCCTCAGGTGTTACAGATGTATCACGGAAAATGTATCACGGAAAAACTTCGTATCATTGTACTTCAAATATCTTTAAAAATAAATGTTTTAAGTACAAGATTAATCACTCAAATGCGTGTCCTGTAGCGCTAAATGTGCGTCTTGCTGTAAGATCATTCTGTGGACGTGTCGTAAGTATCGTCCTCCGAAAGCTAAGTTCTGCAGAAGTCAATGTACTTACCTCATGATAAACAAAAGTGAAATGCTTTGTGTATAGATATCTCAGTTATTACGCTTATTGCCATGATGAAGAAAGTACTGTGCTGTAACGTATTGTTGTGCTACGGAAAAGGCAGTCTCCTTGTAGCTATACCACAAAAGTTACTACTAAAACATGTTTTACTTTCCAGAAGAATTCAAAAAAACTGTGCAGATATAAAGCAGATACACCGCAAAAGCAACATTGTAAATTGTCACTCATTAGTAGCGTCGTGATATAGTCGTGTAGCTGTCAAATAAACTAACCACTGTGTCACCTGGTATCTCTCAGAAAGCACCTTGAATCCATAATGTATTTGCAAGTAAACCAAAATGTTGCATTAAAATCTCATTAGCAGTACCAGTATGTGTCCTAAGTATGTAAGCCTGATAGTCGTTACGTAATCGTGCAACTAACAAGCAAGAATGTACAAATGCAACACTGTGTAGTCTGTTCACTATAACAATGCATTCGTAATTTCTATTTAAATAAGTTCTCTTGGTTCTTGATTGGATATTTAACTTCAAACATTGTTGCATGTTAACAGATTCTAAGTCTGACAAAGCATACTAGCAATGTAAAGTGAAAAGTTATATGGCAAAGACAAAGTTAAAAAGCAAATTATCTTTCAATAAGCGGTTTTACATGTGAAGTGTGGTGCAATCCTTTACTCTTCATAGTACTCAGAGTTTCAACTTCAACGCAATTATCATGCGGTATACGTCGTTAAACAATACTGGAATTTTTCTTAAGGTTAGCGTCTATGTTATTTTTCTCTGAGCCACCTGGCGCACGCGGCTGCCTGCTGTGCGAGTCATTGTCTGTCTCTTTGTTGGCGCGCGTTGTTATTGGGATTTGGAGACCTAACTTCTACAAATTCACCTCCTCGAGAGGGCCCTGCTCTGTTTGAATCCCGCCAGTTCTGATGCAATTCAGGCTGTCGTTACGATCACATCGTCTGTCGTCATGTCGGCAGTTCCTGTAGTTTCTTTCTTGTCGGTTAAGTGGTGGAGAATTTCTCCCTGAATCGTAACTGCGCGCTGGACCGTTGCGTCTCAAGTTATTCTGTCTCCCATAATAATAATTGTTTTGGTTCCCATATAGTCTGTTTCTCTGATTGTCTCTGTGATAGTCATTACCGCGGAGAGGTGATCTTTCCCTGTAATTATTACTACTCTGCCAACGGTTGTCATATGGGTGGTGTCTGTTTTGGTCACGATTTGTGTTGTGGGAATAGCCTTGTCGCGTCCAGTTATTATCGAGGAATTGTGACGGATGTGACCTGTAATTGTTGTGTTCCTGTTTCCGCATTCCGCGATTGTCAGTGTCAATTTCCAATTCTTGTAACAGTCCCTGAAAAGCTTCAATGTCGTCTTTGCAACGTCCTGCCAAAATAATGTGTCGTAAATGTTCAGGCAATTTGATTAAGCAAATGCGGATAAGTTCTGAGGAGCTGTATGGGTTTGAAAGATACTGATTCTTATGCAACATGTCTTCAAAATATTTCATAAGACTGGAAAATTAAGATTGTTCGAAACGTTTCATCATTATGATGCTTTGTTTTACTCGGTCTTGTGTGGCCTGAGACCAATATGCTGAGAGGAAGGCATGGTAAAACTCTCGTTCACTGTGGCAATCGTGAATGACCGACCGCATTCTTACAGCTGGTTCTTTCTCTAAGTAGCCACACATAAATTCTAATCTGTGCTCTAATGACCAGTTGGGAGGAAAACAGAGAATTGATGGAGCCATGCTTGTGGATGAATGTCGTTCCCAGAATTCTTAAATGTTTTGAATTTACGTGTAGTAATGAACAGCTTATAGTCAAAGTCATCATGTCGGCGAGTCGCATATCGGTCATTGTTACGTCGTTTCGGCGGTTCCATTTCAAAATTCGGTGCACCTTGCCAATTTCTTTCATAACTTCCGAAGTGTCCTGTGTTATTATTTTGTGGTTGTTCCGTATTTCTAAGTCCCTCTTCCCGTATTGGAGCGCGAGTGGCCTCTGAAATACGTAATTCTTCTATTACCTGAGTCAACTGATCTTGTACTTCCCGGATTTCTCTTTGGTGTTGCGTATTAATTTGATTCTGATTTTGTTTGAATTTCCTAATTTGTTCGCACTCTTCTGTGTCATTAAAGACTACCGGTTTTGTGTCGTTCAGATTATCATCTACCTTCGTAGATAAGTTAGTGAACTGATTCTAAAGTTCGGCTACTTTCTCCGATAGTGAACACATTTCCTCAATGTGTCTTCCTGAACCAAGTTTCAGAGTGTCCATTTGTGTTGAAATCGAATCTACTGTGTTCTTTAAGTTTTCCTGAGTTTTTGCAAGTTGCGTAACCGAATCGGTAGATGCAACTGAGTCAAATTTAGCTTGCAAGGTCTCATGATTTTCATGAACAATAATTTGCAGTTCTTTTATGGCTGCTTCGTGATTCTGTAATGCCTTTTCATGCCGCGAAAAAATAGGTTGAAAATGCTCACAAATTTGAGTTTTTACGTCATTACAGACTTTTTGACATTTCGATTCAATGTTATGTAACTCAGTAGTTAAATCATCACGCGTTTGTTCAAGAGTTTGTTCCAATGAGTCTAACTTTTGAAGCTGTTGCTGTGTTTGTCTCTGATTTTGTTCCAGTGTGTCTAACCTTTTAAGATTTTGTTCCACTGTGTCTAACTTTTTGAGATTTTGTTCCACTGTGTCTAACTTTTGAAGCTTTTGCTGTGTTTGTCCCATTTGTTGTATTAATTGTAATAACAATGCATTGGTGTCTGAAACATGTTCCTCAGTGCTTTTCGGCAGTGAATTTACACCGGAAACATTCACTTTTTGACAAGCAGAAAATGTGTCTTGACTTATTTGAGAAAACGGTGAGGATCAAAAACCTGAATCTACAGTATTTGCGAGATCGTGTCGTGTCATTTCGGCTTCCTGAGGAGAGCTGTTGCCGACCGATCGATCGATAATGCTTCCCTCTTCACTAATTGTTTCACTGTCCACGCCATTGTTTGACGCCCGCTCCATTTCCCTGTGCACAGTTACCAAATTACTACTTTGAACATTAGTTAATTCATTACTCTGCGGCGCTGATAAGCTACGCTCGTCGCCACTATTATTTCTCAGTTTAGTTTGGAGCCTAGTGTTACGTTTTTCACACGCCATAATTGTCACAATATTTCACACGATAACACAGAAAAGCACAATTTGAAGTGCAAAAATAGGAGAACACATTAACATAGCACTGAAAATAATATCTAGTTAATTGCAAGCGTAGCTGCGAAATACTTGGTGCAAATCTACATGCATCCCACAACTGTTTTACTGTACAACAATGAAAGGCTACAACTACAAAGGAGATTCTCTCTACAATTACGCGCTAGCAATAAACAAAAGCTACACTATATACACAAACTACAAGAAAAAATCAGAAGATTCCAGTGAGGTATCCTAGGCTAAGGGTCGACATATGAAACGCCCCTTTTTAACAATTTATACATGACTGTCCTTAAACTGACACACAATATTTTGTTAGCGCAACGCAATCTGACTTTCAAAATTCCCTACAAAAGAATGGCCCTGACTAACAGTAAACTATACCTTTCACAAATCACTTACCTCACAAAAATCTTCGCTGCTCAAGCTACTGCAATACAGCGAGCGCCACTACTGCCAGCTAAATAAAAGATTCAAACTATGGAAGGCACTAACTACTGATAGGGATAGTTAGCAAATGAAAGATATTAATAGAGAACAAACAATGTATTTACCTTGATATCATCATATATAAATATAGCAGTTCATGACAAATTTCAAAACTCCGCCATCTCTCTCCCCACATCCACCACTGCTGGCGGCTCACCTCCAACTGCCCAACGCTACGCGCTGTTCACAGCCAGCTGCCTAACACTACAATGGCGAGTATTACAACAATGCAAAGCAGCCACAGACTGCACACAGCACAGCCAGTGATTTTCATATTGAGCGCTACGTAACGTTGCCAATAAGAAAACATAAACAGCCTACTTACACTTCCTTCAATTGGGCCAACTGGCGGTGAATCGAGGAAGTACAGTACATACTGACGAAACTAAAATGAGCTCTAACATGGAAATTAAGAGTTTCCGGACACATGTCCACATAACATCTTTTCTTTATTTGTGTGTGAGGAATGTTTCCTGAAAGTTTGGCCGTACCTGTTTGTAACACCCTGTATACACGCTGTGATACCTCCGCCGGAGGCCCACATTTCACCGACTCAAAAATGTCAGCGGCCCAGGACGAGGATAGAGGGGTACCCCACGTGGCGAGCGCCTGAGACACAGACATCGGAACCATTCAGACAAGCAGAGGATAGCCGGGAGGACGCCCGAGCCTAGCTAATGAATGAACACCATGCGAAGAATCTGGAAGACAATGAGAAGCGAGCAGGAAGCTGGTGGACCTGTACAGCCACTGGAAACAAGCGTCAGGAATGCACGGGTGGAGGCTTGTGAAACTTCTGGCCTGTCAGCACCAGACATTTAACCTGCAGGTACCGACAAGTGCGGCACCTCTGCAGACACTAAAGCGCCAAGAAGTGACACAGGGAGGCGTGTGAAACTACAGATCAACGAAAAAAGGAGGCCTGCTTAAAAAAGTGTTTTCTTTATGGTAAGGATCTTCCTTATAAATCACGAACGCCAGAAGATTCTGAGACTCTCCAGGTCTCACGCACAGACAGCCGTTAGAAAGAACCGTTAGCGGCGCGAGATTAGCCGAGCGGTCTGAGGCGCTGCAGTCATTGACTGTGCGTCTGGTCCCGGCAGAGCTTCGAGTCCTTCCTCGGGCATTGGTGTGTGTGTTTGTCCTTAGGATAATTTAGGCTAAGTAGTGTTTAAGCTTAGGCACTGATGACCTTAGCAGTTAAGTCCCAAAAGATTTCACACACACAAAGAAACGTGTGGCTGTTTTCACAACAAGGGAATGCAGATGAACATCGAAACAATAAGCGACCAACGCTGGGAACAGCCTTGCTCGTGCAATCGTGAGAAAGACGCCAATTTACGAGTCACACACCAACCCACACAAGATAGTAAAAAATGGTTCAAATGGCTCTGAGCACTATGGGACTCAATTGCAGAGTTCATTAGTCCCCTAGAACTTAGAACTAGTTAAACCTAACCTATGGACATCACAAACATCCATGCCCGAGGCAGGATTCGAACCTGCGACCGTAGCGGTCTTGCGGTTCCAGACTGCAGCGCCTTTAACTGCACGGCCACTTCGACCGGCACACAAGATAGTAAATTTCCACCCTGCTCTGCGGGGCGTTGTTATGAAACGATGATCAGGAGATCAAACTCTTGGGGCCATTTCAAATGTAGTCTACCAGTGGCAATGTGGGGTAAAATTTCGAGGAGTCGATGAACATAGAGATGGATAAGAAGTGAAGAACGGCCGATGAAACGGCGCGGAAGCAGAAGGACGTGAGGGCTCTTCTATCCGCCTCCCGACACGACGATAACGCTGCTTCAGCTACGGCAACGTGAAGACCGCTTCGGCACCTCACTGCACAGCCGTAGCACACCGAGACGTGCAGCCGACTCGCACCGCACAGCTTCGAGGCGATGCGCCGTGAAGGCCTGGCCAGACAGAATGCGGCCTGGCCGCCCGGCCTGTGGCCTTGAACCGCAGCAGGCAGGCCGCACTGGTGAATCGCAAGTTATTTTATGGCGGCGGTCTCACAGAGTGCGGCTCTAACGCACCGGCCGCCGCCGGGTTGTCACGGATTACAGATTCGCCGCAAGCCGGAGCGGCTGCTTGCCTCTGTTGGCGCATTCAACTGCTCTGCTGCCACACTGGAAGCAGCGGCGTGGGGCAGTTTTTGTCTTGTAGCTCGTAGTGAACGCATCATGGACACAGAAAGAATAGTGTTGTCACTGTGACGTCCTTAACTTCCAATACCAACTACTGTAAACTTGTAGTATGGATAAACGATCGCCAGGAGAAGTAGCGAAAAGAATTCTTTATAACTGATGAACTGGGATCCATTATCCTTCGGGCATTTTAACCCGATATGCTTTCCGTCTATGCTTCCAAGGCAGTTCAGAAAATCCCAAAGATCTAGACATCCTGCTTCAGATTTCTTCCACATCTCTGTTGTAGGAGTAGGTAAATACTTCGGCCGTAGAACAGTCCATATTGCCTGGCACATTTCTTTCACAATTTCTGAGACTGTTGAACGTCCTAAGCGAAAAGAAAAAGCTATGGTCTGATGACTGTCGCTTGTAGCCAAGTAACTGGAAAAGATTATAATAAATTATGCCGATAGAACGAATAGATAAATTAACGACCGAAGATATATTGATTTAAATTCAATGACAATGTTATGAATACAATGAAACGAAACAATCTATTTAGTAGAAAGTTCTCTCTAGCGGGACATATGGAACTAGATGTTACTATCGTTTGCTGTATTCGTAAACACTGCAGATAAATTTATCACTCCACTCGTATCTACGCTGTGGGATAGAACTTTCTTCCGCCGAACCTTTCATACGACACAGCAAAACTGAAATGGAATAATTTATGAAGCACAGAGAGACCACAAATGGTAAAACTTACCTCAAACAAATGGCTAGTCTGTGCCTTGTATCAATTGGCTTTTTCCAGTTCGTTGTGCACTTCTCGGTGCTACCTTTTTATCAGGCGATGCAGTTCTTCGAAACATTCTCGCGACATACGAAAATATTTGAAGAACCTATTTTCGTCAGACTCCACTTCAATACACAGACGATGGTATTCTCCTAAGGTTTCTGTTTTGCTATTAATGCCGTGCCCCCAACATCTCTTCTTGGTGCCATTTTGTATCGCTAGTGCGAGGAGGAGTTCTTCCTCGTCCGAGCTACTCACTTCTGCACTAAAAATAAAAAAAGTAAGATAAAAAAAACTAGCACAAAGATAACGTATTCCGTGTGAAGCTTCCAAATCTCCAAATCGTCTAACGCTTAAGACAATCGCGCTACGCATGCGAGCTTAATAATGGGATTCGGCCCCTTCCACAATGTAACAGCTGACGCAGCAACACTCGCTACGGCCGGCCGTTGGTTGCCCCTGGCCGCTGGCGGGCCCGACCAACCACTGCGCCGACCGTCGCAGCGGCGGGCCGGATTCTGTCTGACCTGGCCTTAAATACCCTACACCCGTCGCTTCCACTACGATAGCGAGATGATTACTTCCCCACTCCTCCCCTTCCCTTTAATAACGGACTTGTCCGTACGCCCTGTCAGATTTGTAATTATTCTTCTGTATGCAAAAGTTAATGAACTAAATACAGTCCTTACATGTTTGTTCATCCGAACAGTCTGTTCCATTCGCTTATCAGTCCCCTAATCTCATAACCTGTGTTTGATTTCGTTGTATTACTGATGTCACTCAGTTACTATCTCCCGACGTGAGGCAATCTCTTCAGTCGTCTACATGTCATTTCATATCAGAGTGCATAGAAGAATTGAGACACTGACGCGGGAAAGATAGTAAGTATAAACAAATCATTTTTCAGATTTTTTTATCGAAAAGGTCACATGTCACCAGTAGCATAGAAGTGGCAGCATATCCAAGTTGTGAGCAGTTGCGTTCTTAGAGACGACTCAAATTAGCTCTATCACGTGAAATGGCAGGTATATGGGAGTAAGTCTACAGACTGCCGACTTACCAGCTTCTTTTTACTCTGTGAGCAACAGATCATTACTATGTTGTTTATTCCGTACCGGCCGGGGTGGCAGACCGGTTCTAGGCGCTACAGTATGGAATCGAGCGACCGATACGGTCGCAGGTTCGAATCCGGCCTCGGGCATGGATGTGTGTGATGTCCTTACGTTAGTTAGGTTTAAGTAGTTCTAGGGGACTGATGACCTCAGAAATTAAGTCCCATAGTGCTGAGAGCCATTTGAACCACTTATTCGGTAATGACGATACTAGGAGTTGTTATTACGACAAAATGTCTCCAAAACTTATTCCATACAAACTGATAAGTCATATTTTCCGTCTGAAATGAAATTTACTTGATTACACTCAGTGGTAACGCCTCGTTTTGTGTTTTATCATCGCTTAATCGATTACTTTACTTCCTTTGTGCAGGGTACCTGAAAATGCAATTATAACTGCCGTTGTTGTGAAGAGGTGAGATGCACTCAGAGTTTTGGACCGAAAATTAGATAAGTCAAGGTAGCGTTCTTTTTGGTTTAATCTGAGTACTGAACAGATAAAACAAAAAAAGGCTGCATAATATCGAAGATCTTATTTTGAGCAGAAGACAAATATCTGCCATATACTATTAGCCTTCAAAAAGTGGACACGTTCGAGTACGTGTGAAGACATTTGAAGATATCGTAGGATTATCAGAAACAAATGTTTATACTTCGACTGAAAGAAAGGAGAGGGGAACGTAGTTTTTTCAGATTAGTGGCATACGAATCGGTGATCCTACGCCCATAAAGTGAAATACGATGAATATGAGAGTTCGTAAAGATTCACATTTCGCCATGTGGTACAGAGGAAAGCCACTATTCACGGCACAAATCTTCAAAACAATATTTCAGTCCTGATCTTAATATTCAGAGAATGCATGGCGACTTAATGAAAGCATACCTCGAATCAAATGTCAACAAGCGATTTTAATGAAGAGTTTTTAGGACATCATTTCCCAAACTCTCCTTCAGTCGCCTTCGAACTGACTCTTGTTCGGCATATGATCTTCTGAAAATTAAAGCCAAAATTGCAGTGGCACCAAAAAAACTGCGTCTCATACCTAAAAAAGACTTAAATCGCAGGAAGGCTGAGAAAGCTATGAAACGTTTGAATGATGGTGATGCTGCTTCACGAATGCCCTCAGTTAACACATGCACCATCAGCATGGACATGCAGCAGGTGCTATTTACGCCCTCCCTAAATCACTGCAACATTTTTTACGGCCTTTAGCTGTCGAACTTTAATATTCGCATTCAAGATGGAGATACAAAACCGGGTTTCATGTGCTTGTGACATGAGATCTTTGCTGGTCGGGGGGAGATGGGGTAGCTTCTCGTCTTTTAAAGGTGCTCACGTACGTCAACGTAAAAGAAAACTCGAACTGTCGGCGGGACAACTGCGCCGGCCAAAATAAAAATATGATGGTTTTGATGGCTTCAGTCTACGCAGTGGTAGACATACCTTTGACAATGTCAGTGTGAAAGTTCTAGTGTCGGGGCATTGGCACTTGTCTTGTGACCGAGATGTCGGCATAATAGAGAAGGGGAAGGAGCTTAGACAACTTATGTCTCCTGACGAAAGAGGTGATGTGATTAGAGAAGCAAAAGATATACAATCATTTATTGCTGTGAAGATGGCGAGGGAAGGTTTATGTGACTTCGCCTCGGAAAAACATTGCGTGCAGCACTAGTGAAGATGAGTTCTGCTTCTTGGATTAAAAATTTTAGGGGATTCGTTCAAAGAAGTGGAAAAGTGGAAAGAGTATAACATATAGAAAAAGGGTAAATCTCTCGAGAACATCTCTGCAGTCCGTTTCCTACAACCTACCACCAGTTGCAGGAAGGCCCGTCATTTTGGGGATTTTCAACTAGATGAACATCAAATACAACGAATTTTACTACAATGCTTATGAGAAATAAGTACCCTACTGGCCATTAAAATTGCTACACCACGAAGATGACGTGCTACAGACGCGAAATTTGACCGATAGCAAGACGATGCTCTGATATCCAAATGATTAGCTTTTCAGAGCATTTACACAAGGCCGCCGCTGGTGGCGGCACCTACAACGTGCTGACATGAGAAAGGTTTCCAACCGATTTTTCATACACAAACAGCAGTTGGCCGGCGTTGCCTGGTGAAACGTTGTTGCGATGCCTCGTGTAAGGAGGAGAAATGCGTACCATCGCGTTTCCGACTCTGATAAAGGTCGGATTATAGCCTATCGCGATTGCGGTTAATCGTATCGCGACATTGGTCGACATCCAATGACTGTTAGCAGAATATGGAATCGGTGGGTTCAGGAGGGTAATACGGAACGCCGTGCTGGATCCCAACTGCCTCGTATCAATAGCAGTCGAGATGACAGGCATCTTATCCGCATGGCTGTAACGGATCGTGCAGCCACGTCTCGATCCCTGAGTCAACAAATGGGACGTTTGCAAGACAACAACCATCTGCACGAACAGTTCGACGTTTGCAGCAGCATGGACTATCAGCTCGGAGACCATGGCTGCGGTTACCCTAGAGGCTGCATCACAGACAGGAGCGCCTGCGATGGTGTACTCAACGACGAACCAGGGTACACGATTAGCAAAACGTAATTTCTTCGGATGAATCCAGGTTCTGTTTACAGCACATGATGGTCGCATCCGTGTTTGGCGACATCGCAGTGAACGCACATTGGAAGCGTGTATTCGTGTTCACTATACTGGCGTATCACCCTGCGTAATGGTATGGTGTGTCTTTGGTTACACGTCTCGGTCACTTCTTGTTCACATTGACGGCACTTTGAACAGTGGACGTTACATTTAAGATGTGTTACAACCCGTAGCCCTACCCTTCATTCGATCCCAGCGAAATCCTACATTTCAGCAGGATAATGCACGACCGCATGTTGCATGTCCTATGCGGGCCTTTCTGGATACAGAAAATGTTCAACTGCTACCCTGGCCGGCACATTCTCCAGATCTCTCACCAACTGAAAACGTCTGGTCAATGGTGGCCGAGCAACTGGCTTGTCACAATACGCTAGTTGATGAAGTGTGGTATCGTGATGAAGCTGCATGGGAAGCTGTACCTGGACACGCCATCCAAGCTCTGACTCAATGCCCAGGAGGCGTATTAAGGCCGTTATTACGGCCAGATGTGGTTTTCTGGGTACTGATCTCTCAGGATCTATGCACCCAAATCGCGTGGAAGTGTAATCACATGTCAGTTCTAGTACAATATATTTGTCCAATGAATACCCGTTTATCATCTGCATTTCTTCTTGGTGTAGCAATTTTAATGGCCAGCAGTGTATATTACTAATAGAAATGGAACACCTTCCCATAAATATTTTTATAAAATTAATCTGGAGTTTCTGTAACCAATTAGTAAATACAGCTTAGTATTTCGTAGTGCCAAAACAGTCTGTTACGTCTTCCGTCAAATTTGCCTTCCCCATATCAATGTTTGTCTTCCCAATTCACTATATTTTGGCGCCCAACATGAGGCGATGTCATTGGTAATTTGTAAGCAATATGATATCACGGACAATTTTCTTGATCACTACGCTACCTACATCGATTTTCATGATTCGTATGGATTTTTGATGTGTAACCCAATCACAAAAAAAAAAAAAAAATAAATAAATAAATAAATAAATAAAAATCTTCAAATGTACTTGAAATCTTAAGGGACTTAACTGCCAAGTCGTCATTCCCTAAGCTTACACACTACTTAACCTAAATTATCCTAAGGACAAACACACACATCCATGCCGGAGGGAGGACTCGAACCTCCGCCGGGACCAACCGCACAGTCCATGACTGCAGCGCCCTAGACCGCTCGGCTAATCCCGCGCGGCGGTCCAATCATCCACTATTGTTACGAAGCGCTCACTGCTTGGAGCACATAAACCGCGACCGCACTGTAGGACTTGGGAGTCCGGAGTTCCCCGAAGGCCAGCCTGAAAGGCAGGACACTCACTCACGAGACGCTGCGCCGCCGGCCTCCGGCCAACCAGGTGTCTGGAGGTCCGCCGCAGCCGCAGCGCGCACGCGCAGTGCGGCCGCGCCGCGGCGCCCGCCCCGCCCTGACCCGGCGTCGGCCGGCGTCGCCAGTAGCGCGCGCGACCGCCGTCTGCGCGACGACGCGAGGCGACGCGACGCGACGCCAGCGGACGCTGCGATACTCTGTGCGCCGCCGCGGCCGACGCTCTCGCGCTCTGGGCGACCGCCCGTCGAGGCTCCCCCGGCGCGTGTGTTCTGCAGGCGGGGCGGCGGACACCTCGCGCCCGCGGAAGGTGGTGGAGGGACGCCGCGGCGGTGGGCGAGTCCCCGACCCTGCGGTCAAGGCGCCGCCGTACTAACCACAACTGGCGGCGTGACGTACGTACAGCGCTAGTTCTTTTGTACCCGAGGTCAAAGCGCTGCTTGACAGTTGCGTCCAAATCGTATACGGAATCGGCAATTTTCGTCGACGAATGTCTAACGCAGGTGTGTCGCGAAATCACCATACGTACAGGGAGCGTTGTGTTACACTACTGTTCAAGATATCTCCTCGAAGTGTTGGCCTTCTATGAGACCAATTCTCAAAATGTTTTCAGTACGTTACGTCTTGCTGCTCTCAAATACTGAAGACAAAACATTTCAATGCCCAAGATTCTATCTACTTATTGGCTGATTAATTTGGGCCTTCGTCCATTTTCACAAGCCACCTACTACAGAGAACAAATTTTTTTATGAGTGGATGTGCAGAAAGTGTATAATAAAAGTATCGGCGACAAAATGGTTCACATGATAACTAATTACATACTTTTGTTTAGCATATGAATGGCGTGGACTGCTCTGTTTCTGTCATCAGACTTGAATGTACCTTACACATGCGTTAAAAGATGTCACAGTTGTAGTTACGCACTAGAGTATTATTTTAGCGTATGTGCATAACACAATTTTTTTTGTTAATTGTGGTACCTTCATTCTCCAGCGTGATCTGATCCATGTGACAACACTGTTGTTCACACAAAGGAGAATTTTTTTTCTTACTGAATCACATTGTGCGTCACGTTGCCTAATGTATCATAGTGTTATCGTAATTTTGGCAGATGTTGATGAAAAGAATAACATTATAAGGTTTTCTATAATCTCTGATGTATTCACTTTACTTCGCCATTGTGTTCATATCACTGACTATGTTCAGAGTGGGATACAGTGTTCCATTACGTCACAATTGTTCAATAAATTTTCATTTCCTTTTCAGCACTGTTTAAGAGGAAACATACTACATCATTCGTATTTAAATAGAATTCTCATACGATAATATCGTTAAAAATAGGACAACACCTGCAATAAATAACCCAGTGTGACGCAGTGTAATCGAATAAGAAAAATATTCTCCGATGTGTATACAGCAGTGGTCTCATGTGGATCACATCATGCTGGACAATGAAGGTACCACAATTAAGCAAAATAGGTATTACTCACTTACATTGACATAAAACTGTTTAGTGTAACTACAGCAATGACTTCTTTTATCGCAGATATAAGAAGTATTTTAGAGTGATGAAAATAGAACTCGCCACACTAACCACGTTCCAAATACAAGTATGTCACTAGTCACTACACAAGCTAATTCGTCACTCATCCATTTATTATCCAAATTATTCACATCCACTCGTAACGAATTCTGCTGTCTGTAATAGGTGGCTTGTGAAAATGGACAAAGGCTCAAACCAGACAGGCAGTAAAAATACAGCAGCTTTTGTACTGAAATTTCTTCAAGACCAGTTTTAATATCAAAGACCTATATCATCCACAGAGACAGTGACATAGTAAGGTGTGGTTTTATGGCTACATGTTCTTTCCTTTGAATACGCTTTTTGAAAGAAACGACATTACGAATTTAATGATCCTTCTACAATCAGATCATTAATGACGGCTTGGTCGAAGATTTGACTAGCGCCAAAGGACTTGTTGAAGGGACAATCGTACAATAGCAAAGAGGTCGTATAGGGAATCCATATTCTACACGAGAATTTAATCAGGATGATTAGATTGGGATTCGGCCCCATTTGTCACGAAAACAATTCCAGTGCCTTAAGCACTAAATCGCATCACACAGTGGCAATGGAACGTTTTTGAGAAGAAAAAATGTTCAAATGGCTCTGAGCACTATGGGACTCAACTGCTGAGGTCATTAGTCCCCTAGAACTTAGAACTAGTTAAACCTAACTAACCTAAGGACATCACAAACATCCATGCCCGAGGCAGGATTCGAACCTGCGACCGTAGCGGTCCTGCGGTTCCAGACTGCAGCGCCTTTAACCGCACGGCCACTTCGGCCGGCTGTTTTTGAGAAGAATGGAATATCGGTATAGATATATGTCGTCGCCTTGGACTGTGACTTGGAAACTGAAATTGATTAGAGAGTAAAATAGGATTTGAAACATTTATCTGATATCTTTGTTTTATTTGTTGACACAATCATTTTTTTTAGAAACAATGATACCCGGTTACAGCTACATTGACAATCTTCAAATGCTGTAAGAAGTAGTACCTTCAGATGCCACAAAAATAATAATATATTATTAATTTTTGTTGCCTCTGAAGTTCGGCAGTGTGACTGAAACCGGATGCGATAGTTGCATAAAAAAGTGATTGCGCCAATAAACAGACAATTATTATAAAATGTCAATCACCTTCTCCTTAAATGAAATGCCTTGTTTCCCAAAACCATTTACCTGTGCCAGCCACTTGCATTTTCCTCTTCCTCAGCGCTTACAAGGAAAGTACATCCAATGGAATACTCCTGAAGATAAGGGCGGAAGTTTTCTAGAAGAAAATGAAAATGACAAAATTTTCTACTACAATGGTATTATGTACGACAAGCGGTGTAATGAAACTATTCGCTTAACAGGGTGATAGCCGTGGTGAGTGAGAAGACGGGATCTGCCGACGCAACTCAGATCTAACTCCACTGTCACGTAAGCATTGCGTAATGCTCTTGTACTGTGTTTTCGACGGCAGACTTCGCCATTGGATTTTCCTTACTACCGCCGACTTTCGAGTGATATTTCAAAGACAACGATGAAACGTGAAACATCTATACAGTCGTCTCTTCACGAACTGTCTAACGCCATTAAATGAAATAATAATTACGTTTTTAAAGAATTTGGAAATGGTAAATTGTAGGCCAAACTACTGCTCTCTTAGCTGACTGTTTCGATATCTTCAACAGCTTATTAGAAATTTCCACGTTACGTCCAAAAATAAACGGTGGCAGTTTTGTTGTTCGGTACATAACATACATAATATCAACAGAAAAATTACTAACATAAAAATTATTAGCAGCTTGTACTGGTGTTATATCAAAATGGGCAACATCGACTGCGTCAGAGAGTGACAAAGGAAATAGGAAAGTTGTGATGTACAGGTCTAGGGAGGAGTTGACAAGTACTTGAGAGATTTTTTTTTTGCTATAATTGTTACGGTTTTAATGTAGTTATGTAAGTTTTACCCTTTATCTGAGACTAAGAAATCATCTCGCTTAGTGTACGTTCTAAGTGACTCTGTGTAACGTACCTGTGATATATGACCTGTCTTAATTCATCGATCTGAGTACACTGTCGGGATTTGTGATACAATAATAGTGAACGATCGAGCAACGAATGCAAACGCTCTGTGAACGTCAGCAAGAAAAGCAACGTTGCAGGTGTGGCGGGCACTGCCTGAAACTTGCGTCACAACTGTGTTAACAAGGCGAACCACACCCTCCGAGCCGCTTCGCGCCATGATTGCATAACCACGCAACAGCGCCTTCCTGTTCTTGAATGCAGGATTCCAAAACGCTTCGAAGTTTTATTTACGAAGCGGCTGTAGGGAAGCAATGCAATTTCACAACTGTTTGCGACGTAACATTTTTCCTTTCTATTCTCGTAACAGGAGATGGTGCCTGGTTCACAGCACCTAAATATTCGTATCAAATATAGCAAGAGATGGCTTGCAATCTGTTGAAGCGTAACACGGAGTGGTTACTGGTGTCTGTTACCGTTATGCTTCAACACGTGGTCCTTGAACAGCAATGTCAGCCGTGGCACAGATTCTTGCAGGTCAGCTACTTTGTTCCCCCAAGGAATTATACCATAATACATTATGCAACTATCACTTACGAGAGATATGGCAGTTCCTCATCAAATCGTTACAAAATTATAAAAATAAATCTCTGCATTCGTGTCGTAGTAGACCTGACCTAACATTTGATCGAAGAGAACGTTGAAGATGTTCGTGTAGTCGCAAAATCAGTAAGTCTACAAAAACATATCACGATATATATTTCTCCCTGTTGAACGGTGCACAAACCGAACTAATTAAGTGTATAGACCATTATTAAATACCACACCTAAACAACTTATAAATGTGACTGTGCCAGTGGTCTAGCGGTTAAGGCGCTCAGTCCGGAACCGCGCGACTGCTACGGTCGCAGGTTCGAATCCTGCCTCGGGTATGGATGTGTGTGATGTCCTTAGGTTAGTTAGGTTTAAGTAGTTCTAAGTTCTAGGGGACTGATGACCACAGATGTTAAGTCCCATAGTGCTCAGAGCCATTTGAACCATTTTCTTTGAACTGTGCCAGTATGTATATCTAAAAGTCATTAGTTTGGTCTATTTTCGCGTCTGTTCACAATGATGCACATGGAAGCAAATACTAGTACATAAATTACTGACTTGTGTTGAATGAGCTATCAGTGAGGCCGGTGGCTTGGTTCATGGTAGGTCCCATTTTCTGATGAAAGTGATTTTAAATGCCTTGGACCAAAAAATTATATACAATGAAGTGGATTAAGACTTTCTCCAATCAACTAGCGATCGTTAGCAATAAAACTGACAACCAATTACATATTCAAGTATTCGGTGTGGTCAGAAATCGAAATACCATTGGTTTCCCTGGCCGCTGTAATATTCAGGTAAACTCCAACGAAGACAGACTTTCGACATCTAAGCAAATACGTATGCTGCAAGCTACCGTGTGGTCCCTGGTGGAGGGTACCTTCTACTGTCATTTCCTTTCCTCGTTCAACTCACAAGCACAGCGACTTGTAAAGACTGTTTATATAACAACAGAGGAGCCCTAGTTACTCTAACATCATCTTCGTGCTACTTAAACGAAGCGTATGTTGGCAGCAGTACATTCGTTTGGTAGTCTTCTTCAAATGTCGGTACCCTGAATTTCCTTAGCAGCGTTTCGCGAAAAGAATGTCGTCCTCCCTCCATGGATTCCCATTTGAGTTCACAAACCACTTCCGTAATATTTGCGTGCTGATCGAACCTAGGAGCCCTCGTTTGAATTTCTTAGATGTTTTCCTTTAATCAGACTTGTTGGGGATCCCAAACACTTGAGCAGCTCTCAAGAATGGGTCGCACTACCGTCCTATACGTGGTTCCCCTTTACAGATGAACCTCGCTTTCCTAAAGTTCTTCCAACAAAAGTAAGTCCACAATTCGCCTCGTCCCACTTTACATAGCTTTGAAGTATTACGTCTATATATATATATATAGACATAATACTCCTGCTCCTGTTCCATTCACGAATGGTGCGTGCAAGTAATTTGTTGGTAAACCTCCATATTAGATCCAGCTAGATGGCGCTTTAGGTTTCCCTTGTCGGAGGGACATACTTAATAACACAAGAGCAACACCAAAACTTATTTCACCTCTAGTCAAAATTTACACCTATACTATTCAAGCCACCTGACGGCTTGTGGCGGGGAGTACTTCTGGTACCACTAACTGATTCCCCAGGCTCCTGTTCCATTCACGAATGGTGCGTGCGAGTAATTTGTTGGTAAACCTCCATATTAAATCCAGCTAGATGGCACTTCAGGTTTCCCTTGTCGGAGGGACATACTTAATAACACAAGAGCAACAACAAAACTTATTTCACTGGAGAATTTACGAGCCGTGTACCTTACCGTGCAGTGGCCTCTAGTCGAATGGAAGAAATGCCGTGTTTCCTCCAGATAATGGTACTGAGGCAAATTGCCTTCTCTTACGTCACATTATCAGGAATATTGTAGCTATGTTGTTGAACTCATAACCGCATTTCAGTGACTGATTTGAAGATTAGGAACTGAAGGCCGATTGATTCATAAATTTCTAGTCAGAAAATAATATTTGACCAAATGAAAGCTTTCATCTTATCAGGCGGATTTACTTTTTAAAACATTTTTCAGATGATGTAGTTACAAAAAGAATTTATTTCTACGATATATATATATTCTCGACGTGACAATATCAAGCAACACACGACTAATGCTGTATCCGAATAGTACGGGATTGGTTTTCCTACTCATCTGTATTAATGTACATTTTTGTACATCTAGACCAAGTTACCATTCATTACACCAACTACAAATTTTGTACCCTCCTATAGTCACTCAACGGGGACACATTGCCTACACCATAGCATCAACAAAAATCAGTCGCAGTTTGCTGCTCATCCTGTCTGTCAGATCATTTATTTATGTACAGAATAAGAGCAGTTCTGTCAGACTTCACAGGAGCAATCCTGATATTCTGTCTCTTTCTTCTTTCTCTCTTCTAAACTTGTATTCACACTCTTCTCCTATTATACGCTGAGAAATCTAATTTGTACCAAATAGATGTATAGTAGGTTTGCTACGCAATAATCGAAATCGTGCGTACTTCAGTATCGCAAATATCGTGTGTTTCGAGTTTGTATCCATTGTAAAGTTTCCACTCGTTAATTGTATTGAAGCTCGTGGACTCGCGGTAGCGTTCTCGCTCCTCGAGCATGGGGTCCCGGGTTCGATTCCCGGCGGGGTCAGGGATTTTTACCTGCTTGGAGGTGACTGGGTGTTGTTGTGTCGTCTTCATCATTATCATTCCTCCCCATTACGGTCGGAGGTTAGCCGGCACGGTAACTCAGCGTGTTCGGTCAGAGGGTTAGCTGCCCTCCGTAATAAAAAAACTGAGTTAATGAATCAACGACGAACTGAAACGGGTGTCTTGCGACGTCCGCCCCGAGCAGATACAACGAACAAAATTAGATCAAAAAAAAAAAAGAAGAGGAAGGCAATGGCAAACCACCTCAACTAGGACATTGCCTAGTACGGTGTGGCGGTTACGGAGTATGGGACTTCTTCATCATCGTTTCTCCATTATCCACACACACATATTTCCACTCACTGAAAAGAAAGTTTCTAAAGAAACATCCACGGCTCACAAATTTTATTACCTCAGCTTCCGGCAGTTTCACCAATGAATATGGATCAGTTGTAGCCTCTAAAGAACATAGTTGTCTTGTTGCAAAGGCTACGAACAGTAACACGTCCCAGAAACTGTAAGTGAAATATGAAGTACATGTAATTTGTATTTCGAAACTAGTTTCCGGATCGTATAAATATATCTTGTTCTATAATGAAACAGGATAAAACTGTGTGTCATACCGGGCTTCGATCCATAAACATTCCGTCTCACATTCATACCAGACGGTACGTAACGAAATAGGGCGAATTTAAAGAACTTCTGTCGCGCTTTATACAAGCGAACTTTCCGAACATTATCATTCGCAGTTACAGTAAAATAAGTTACAAAGATAGTTGTTACGTATTTCCTGTAAAACTACGCACCGCCGTCTTGTAAATAGTCGTTACGTAAGTGGCATATTGGTTTAAACGATATTACGAAGGCTGTAAAGTTTCTGCTGAAATATAAATGATAAGGGAAGCTTCATTTGAGCAAAGGCGAAAGTCATTAGGTCAGCACGTTTTCATAGCTCTGCGTTTCCGTCCCTAGTTACCACACTCTCAACGGAATGTTAAACCTTAATCTTTCTGCCTTCCTCTTTCAGATACCGTGGAAATATTTGCATCATTTATAGGAGAAATTGTTTGTTTAAAATAAAAACTCTGAAGAATAGCGTCTTTGTACATTTTGACACAGCTGCTATCGTTACTAAATGCGCGCAATAATGTATCACTCTGAGTCATCAGCTTTCTCGATGTACGCACTCTCTCTCGTCAAACCTGTACTGAGAAACCAACTTGGACGTTACAGAGCATCCGGCCGCTGAGGCAGAGCGGTTCTAAACGCTTCAATCTGGAACCTCGCGAACGCTACTGTCGCAGGTTCGAATCCTGCCTCGGCCATGGATGTGTGTGATGTCCTTTGGTTAGTTAGGTTTAAGTAGTTCTAAGTTCTACAGTACTGATGACCTCAAATGTTAAGTGCCATAGTGCTCAGAGCCAATTTCGTTACAGAGCAAGTAGTTGCTCAATACACCTAAATCAATAGATGGCGCTTTAGGTTTCCCTTGTCGGAGGGACATACTTAATAACACAAGAGAAACAACAAAACTTATTTCACTGGGGAATTTACGAGCCGTGTACCATACCGTGCAGTAGCCTCTAGTCGAATGGAAGAAATGCCGTGTTTCCTCAAGATAATGGTACTGAGTCAAATTGCCTTCTCTTACGTCACATTATCAGGAATATTGTAGCTATGTCGTTGAACTCTTAACCACAATTCAGTGACTGATTTGAAGATTTGGAACTGAAGGCCGATCGATTCATAAATTTCTAGTCAGAAAATAACATTTGACCAAATGAAAGCTTTCATCTTATCAGGCGGATTTACTTTTTAAAACATTTTTCAGATGATATAGTTACAAAAAGAATTTATTTCTACGCTAAAGCATGTTTTAGAGAAATTCACTGAAATCTGATAGAAAGTACTATAAGAGAAGCGTCGCGAAAATTGTAGATTTTCGTACACTTTAGGCCGAGATCGGAGTACATCGAAAAAGTTCAAAGAATGGCAGCACGGTTTGTATTGTCGCGAAATATGAGAGACAGTGTCACAGAAATGATACAGGATTTGGGCTGGAAATCATTAGAAGAAAGGCCGTTTTCGTTGCGACGGAATCTTCTCACGAAATTCCAATCACCAACCTTCTCCTCCGAATGCGAAAATATTTTGTTGACACCGACCTACATAGGGAGGAATGATCACCACAATAAAATAATGGAAATCAGAGCTCGTGCAGAAATATATAGGTGTTCATTCTCTCCAAGCGCTATACGAGATTGGAATAATACAGAATTGTCAAGGCGGTTCGATTAACCCTCTGCCAGGTACTTAAATGTGATTTGCGGAGTATCCATGTAGATGTAGATATAGTTCTTAAGCAAACGTCTAATGGAATAAACTTAGGGTCTGATTGTAAATTATTGCACATTCTGAATATCAGAGCTCCGAGTTATTAGTATATCGAACATTACCACCACCGGTAGAGTAGGAAATGAAGGAAAGAAGAGGGGTGGAAGGGGAGTGTAGGGCTGAAAAAGAAAACCTCCACCCTCTACTGTATTGCAGCATTACAGTTTCAGAAGAATCTACGGGGATCACACCCTTTTACAGTCAGCACTCTCCTATCTACATCACACAGTTTTGACGGATTGTCTCAAGGGTAAATGTATAATAAAGATAATTGAAATAAGTCTGTGTAGAATGTTGTGTTGTTGATGACGATGCCAGTGAAACGAGATGGTGACACCTTCCGTCGGCTCAAGGCCATCCCTAAACAGCACCCAAGTTAACCTTCCAACCTAATATACGAATGATTATCAGTAATGTTGCATACACGCACTCACCAAAACATTTCGAAATGTTTTGGTTTTCGTCCCCAGACGTTGGGATAATGTAGAGTGGTCAGAAACTTGACGTCATTAGTTGCAGTCCCCTTGCCACTGATGTAATGTGATCGGAAAGTAGCCTGCTAACTCCGGCTCACAGGCGTTCGTTGGCGACGCCAGTGCATTATGCATAAATGATTCTAAGCGCGTGTGTCTCAGTATACTTGAACGACTGTGAAACGTTGTTAATAAATGCAGAGTGACGGGGGCTTAAAGCCATTTGACTGTTAGGTGGTTATTTCATCTGTCAAAACTGTAAATTAAGGAATCTCATTGAGTAGTACCCAGGATTAATTTTTGACAGGTTTTTGGAAGGTATCTTAGTCGTCCACTTTCATTCATTAACCATTACAATTTGGGCAGTATGTAATTGCCTTGAGCCTTCAGACTCTGCAAGAATGTAGCTGCTGAAATGGTGCCACAACAAATATTGAAGATAAAATTTTGGCCGAATGTGTGATCGTGACACGTGTCGTCATTATTCGCAATATCGTTTCAAGTGCTAAAAGATGCTGCCTTATTTGAGACTCCTGCTTCTCTAAATGAAGGATATAAGAAAATTGAACAGGTGTAAATACATGAGATATTTGATAACAGGACATCGCTACAGTCATGATTTGCTTACGTTAAGTGGTTAGTGTACGTAAATGCGTATTATTACGTATTGTTGAAGAGTGACATGATGTGGATGAGTGCATCAAGCAGTATCCTTCTTCAGCACACCTAGTGGTGCCAGTAACAAATGAGCGGGACAAATACGAGCAGAGATAGGCTAAACAGGTTTGTTTACACGCGGAGTTGACATATCCGCTAGGGCGGAAGCCAAAAGCGACACGGGAAGTGCAAACAGAAGCGCGGTTGGTGAGTCATTTATGAAACTGTAATGAAACATAATTCAAAACTTTGTGCTAGTTCTGTTCCTGTTAGCCGACTCGTAAATATTGAAGTAATGCGTATGCACGGTCAAAGCGGCTGCAATAACTTGCCGTTGCATATTCATTCTCCGGCAACGCTCGCGTGGTGTTGACCCACGCTCACACGCAATCGATATGTTCTCAGAGGCAGTGCGGTGGTTCGTGTGCACGTATGAAGGCCGCGGTGGTACGGTACGCACACGTTACTGGAATGGGGCGGTGTTCAGTCGGGCGTGTCCGGCTATCTGTCCGAGCGGCCGCTGAAAATTACAAACGAAACTGTCTATTAGAGCATCGGTGTTTCGGCTGCTGGAATCGCTGTGCTTGGCGCCGAGACGCGCGTTAGCAAACGTGATTAGTTCCTGCAGTTCGCAGATGCGTTTCCGTGACAGTAACACAAAGACGGCTATTGGCGTATGAAATTTGATTCATGCATGTTCTGTTTTCGGGTGGTGCGAGGAATCAGCTCCCGTACTCCCGTGTTCCTACGTCAGAGAATGAGCTACGTGGCGCATTGGTTAGCACAAAGTACTCGTTTTCGGGAGGACGATGTTTCAAACCTTCCTGCCGCCACTCTGATTTAGGTACCCCGTGGTTTCCCTAAATTGCCTCCGGCCGATTTTCTTCCCCATCCCTGCGTAATCCGAGCTTGTGCTCCGTCTGTAATGACCTCGTTGTGGACGGGATGTTAATGACTAATCTGCATCTATGTCAGACACTTCTCTTCAACCCCAAACATCCGAAAATATTTCGCTCACAAGTTTTCCTTTTTTTACGTTCTACTTTTCTAGCTTGTATTTCAACTTCAGCTCACATATAAAGCATCATTACCCCTTTCGACTTTTTATCAAGTCATCGTAGACAATCTGTTTGAAAAGAAAGTGTGATAGTAAAATACTAGGAATGTAGGTTACAAACTAAACTAATTCCTATATTGAACTGAAAGTACTTTTTCCTTTTCAGTTTATTGCCTCTCAGGACATGCCCAGTCAGCCATCTCAATAGTGAAATGTCAATTAGGCGATAATAACGTAAGAACAACGCAATACCCAGTCTCCTAGAGGATAAACTATCCGATGTGGCAGGAAATCGAACCCGGACCCTTTCGCTTGGCATTCCGCTGCACTGCCTGCACAGCTACCACAAGGGACGACTATAACGTACTTGAATACGCTACATAATAACTTCTCAATTAGACACGAGTTCGTATTAGGGCGCGAGGGGCGAGCGAGGGTGTTCATAATGTAAAATATCTACGCTTAAATTCTTGGATCTGATGACAACAAATAATCATGCTGTAGTACAAAGCTGATAACCCTTAAATCCTAAAGGTGATATTAAAACTATAATCGATATAAAATTCATTGTGATTAAATCACATCTCAAAGCGACAACTAGTAAACATTTACGTTACTCGGGTGTAGTATGTACAGATATTCGTTAGGAGCAGCATAAATGTTGGCGGTTTGCATGAGTGATGCCCCTATAACAACTTAGTACTAAGCTGTCACAAATGTACTGTTAATAGTCAGCACGATAGAACTAATAAATCAAGCTACTGTTAGACAAGTACAGCCTCCAGGAAAATCAGCGTTAAGAAAGTAAAAGACAAAAACATGGACAAGAGACTTAATAACATACTTTCAGAGTGTTTATTAGGAAAATGGTTTTGTTCCTTTAAGAGCTGTTGTGAGTGTCATTTAAAATTAGTAAAAGTTCCGGAAACTTTAAGTGTATCCGCATTGCACCCTTTAGGCACGTAATTACAGGTATTACGATTTAATCTACGAATTCTACTTGACGTATTCATTTTTTAGTGCGAACCCAAAGCGTTTTTATTACAACGAACGTTCTCTAAATTTGACATGAAAAGCCAGTCCCGTTAGTCATTAGTCATATACAAAATTTTGAAAAGGCGACCTATTTTATTTTATTTTGGAGTAATTATTACGAGCTATTCCTTCCTTAAATCGTATTTCATTTCTCTGCTATGATTCTTTCTTTCGTTCTTTCTTTATCGCTCATTCGACCGTTCCACTCCACCTCCAGTTTCTTCCAACTAATTCGTACTCTTTATCTGCGTATCTACTCAACGTATCACAGCGGTAACCAGTTATGCAAATTGAGTTATATGTCCACCGTTAAAAATTTTTCTCGGCATTCCTCATTCCAGATGAACTTAACTAATAATAGTTGAGCTAGGAACTGGTTCCACAACACTATTCCATCCATTGGAGTAATTTTTCTGTATGCTGATGTTCTGGAGCATTCTTTGCAGTATTTGTTCTCTTCAATTGTATATGCGCACTGTAATTTTAGCACATCAGTAGCTCCCAATTAACAATTGTAATTCTGACCCTGCTTTCGCTTCCTTCACGTTTCACTACCATTCAACAGTATACCTGTGACTGACTATAGTGATTTTCTTCTTCTTCTTTGTTTCTTCGTTTGGGTCGTGTAAGGACCACGCCCCAATTTCAGTGCTTCCTTCTTTGTTGTTCTTTTTTTCCTCCAGTTTTCTTTCATCTTTTTTCTCTCATCGGACCATTTTGACTCTGTCATCTTCTCCATCTTGCCTTGGAATCCTTCCATTTTTAAAACTATCCTCTTGAAAATCTCTCTTTCTGTTGCATCTTTTTCACTTATGTAGTTTCTTTCTAAATGTTTCCTAACTTCTTGAATCCAGGCTACCGTTGACTTCTTGTCCCAAACATATTTAAAAATCAGTTTGGTTAACCTGTTGCTGTTCATTCTGTATAAGTGTCCAAGAAATAGCAGTCGCCTCTTTCGTAGTGTTTCATTTATGTTTTCTATGTTGCGACAAACTTTTTCATCGCTTCTTAATTTACGTACCTCTGTATTTTTCGTGGTCCTTGTATTTTTCGAATGACTTTCCTTTCTAGGACTTGACGTTTGTGTAATTTGTAGTTCGGTACTAAACATTCACTTGCATAAACACATTCTGGTGTTACTACTGCGTTATAGAGCTGTATCTTCAAATTTTTAGACAGACACCTTTTGTTGTAGACATTCCTAGTTATTCCATAAGATCTCTCCATTTTGTGTACTCTTTCTTCTATAGCGAACTTTTCTAAGCCATTTTCTTGGATAATTTCTCCCAAATATTTGAATTTATTTACCCTCTTTATCTCGCTAATATCTGTTGCTAGGGTCTCCAGAGCATTTTTTATATTAGTCAATAATTTAGTTTTTTCTACGGTCCCAAGTCTGGTTGGTGATAGCTTCTCTTACCATTTTCTCTAGTAAGCAGTTGAGACTGACCATCCCCTTGCCTTACACCGGTTTTTATATTGAATGCCTTCGATATTTCACCATGAAACTTTACTTTTAATTTGGTGTCTGTGATTTTATTATAGTTCATTCTTATGATTCAGTACCAATAAAGCTCTTTAATTAAAGACAATTTCCTTCATTTGTGCCAGTCCACTTTTAACATCTACCGTATTCCGTGCATGGAATGAGGAATCATATTGGCTGTAATTATCGACCCCTGGTAGAAACAGTACTCTTTGTGAGAAAACAAATATTTCGTGTAGTTTAAGAATTGTCTGTACTATGAGACTGTTGGATTTCGCTGTTACAGAACTGACTCATTGTGGTTAAGTAATTTTCAGCTAAATATGAAGCAAGTTGGTTGCGGGGCAGAGAGAGTTCCAATTGGGAATATTTGGGAGGGGATATTGAGTTCCGGCATTGGCCTTACTTCCAAGGGAGTCCCCTGAAGCACTTGGCCACCATTCTGTTTAACTCAATTCTGGGACGATATGTACCACAGTAGTAATATGAGAGCCTAGTGTTTGTGTAAGTGTACTTGTTTACGAGTATGCAGAATCGATGATGTGCTCCACATCTGCACCGAAAGGCTGTGTGACTGTTAGTTACTTGTACCATGAAAAAAAATATTTATATGGTTACATGCTGGCCAGGTACAGGAATTTTTTCAGTAATAATGAGTAATTAATGATATTCAAGGACTAGTTTATCGTGTAACAGTGAGATGGTACGGAGATGTATGTAACCTACATTGAAAACAATGTCCCTTTCTTCGCCGATCCTGGGCGGTAGTGATGAATATTCCATACTTCTAAAAGAGATGAACGTGTGTACCGCACACAGTACTCTACTTCTAGACAAAATTGTCACCTATACTCCGCAAGCCACCTGACGGTGTGTGGCGGGGAGTACTTCTGGTACCACTAACTTATTCCCCATGTTCCTGTTCCATTCACGAAAAGTGCGTGCGAGTAATTTGTCGATAAACCTCCATATTATATCCAGCTTTTCCAATTTTCTCGTTGTGTTCATTTTGAGGGATGCATGTGGGAGGCTGCAACAACTCTACCGACTCATCCCAGAACGTACTCTCTCTCTCGAAATTTCGATACTAAAGCTCTTCGTGATGCACAAAGCCTCTCATGTAGCGTTTGCCACTGCAGTTTCTTAAGCATCTCGGCAACGCTGTCGCGGCGACTAAATTATCCGGTGACGAAACGTGCCACTATTCTTTGGATCTTCTGTACCCCTTCTATTAATCGAACCCGGCAAGGATCCCATACTGATGCGCAGTATTCAAGAATCTGTGGAGCAAGTGTTCCGTACGCCACTTCTTTGTGGATGCATTACATTTCCTTAAGATTTTTCCTATTGATTTCAGTCAGGCATCCGACTTTTCTTCTACAGTGTTTTACTTGTCATTCCACTTAACATCGCTACTCATGGTCACTCCTAGATATTTTTCGGTGGTTACTGTTTCTAGCAGTTTTTCGTCACTACTACTATTTTCCCAGTAGAGGCTTTCTTCTCCTACGCATACGCTTTATGTTACATTTGTTTCGGTTCAGGGTCAACAGACAGTCTATGCACCATTCATCAATTCTCTTCAGGTCTTCCTGCAAATCGCTACTTTCTCATAGGCAACTGCCCTATCTGTGGCTTCCGACGTCATCTACTTGGTTATTTCTATACGAGCTTCTTTTTGTTCAATGGTGTGAGCCTTCGGTACTGTCTTCGCACACAATTTCCTCACGTTAAACATGATATGTATACTTTGCCTTAGGCACTATTTTTAAATTCCTACACTTTCAGAAATCGATCGAAAACTCAACCGAAGGTCAGATTGAATACTTTTACCTGTTTTTTCGGTATTTCCTTCAGTTTTTATGTTGGAGGGGGGCCCGGGCTGAGTAATCTTCAACGCCTTCTTGTCCATCTTGGAAACACTTGAACTAATCAAAAACTCACGAGTGATAAACTGGTTTTCCATAAATTTCTTTTAACAACACATACGTTTCAGTAGCAGTTTTACAAGTTTCATGTGAAACTTCACTAAAACTCTTTTCTTTGTTATTACAAATATCATTTTTTTGGTACAACAAGATAACAGCTCATACACAAACGAGAACTGCGGCCACACTAATTTGTCTACAGACACCAGACATGCCACATTAGACCGAGAAGGTTTCACGTTTCACAGCTATTGGTCTTTCAACTTTCGCCCACAGGCACTTCCTCTGTGGCAGCATCAATTTTATAGCCACACCTCCTAACAATCCTATCATACCTGCCTGGGGTGTTCCGAAATTACCATTACAAGTGTCGATATTGCTGCGTTAGGCGTGACGTGTTGAGTTCTATCCGTAAGCAGGTTTTGAATCCAGTCGTAAATCTGCTCCGTTAGTCGGTTACCTCATAGATTTTTCACTAAACGGCAGCACGGGACAGTGTCAGGTGTGTTCTTGAAGTCAGGGCCGACGTGTATAGCGTTGTGGATATCGCGAAGGAACAGAGTTAGCTCAGTTTCACAAGGTCTCTGACGAATACATGGTATTTTTTTACGGAGGAGATCTTCCTTCTCCAAAAATGTCATATTATGTTATCATAAAACGTATTCCGTAAACCTACAACAGAATGGCGACAGCTATGCGCTCCTGTAATATGCGCAACTGTCACGCGACTCTTCTTGAAAACGAGAATCACCTGCGCTTTTTCCAGTCGTTAGCTGCCCTTCGTTGTTTTGGCGACCTACGAGGACCGTATTACGATCTTTCAGGATCAAATGATTTCGGAAGTCCGAAATCAATGTTTCCTCATTTCCTGTATCATCACTACAGTAGCTACAGTGGTCTCTAAATGATTGAACAGATGAATTCGAACTGATTATTGTTGTTACTTGTCACTGTTTATAGTCAAATCGCGTGGCAGATTCTTACTTTCACATTCATTGAACGCTTTCTTCGTTGGTGTCCTTATGCTCATTTTCTCTTCGATCAGCTTTTGTTTATCGGCTAGGTTTTGACATACCTTAAATCCGTGATGAAGCTTTGTTGTCCGCAGCTCGTGGTCGTGCGGTAGCGTTCTCGCTTCACACGCCCGGGTTCCCGGGTTCGATTCCCGGCGGGGTCAGGGATTTTCTCTGCCTCGTGATGACTGGATGTTGTGTGATGTCCTTAGGTTAGTTAGGTTTAAGTAATTCTAAGTTGTAGGGGATTGATGACCATAGATGTTAAGTCCCATAGTGCTCAGAGCCATTTGAACCATTTTTTGAAGCTTTTTTGTAACACGACTATTAACCCACTGTGAGTCTTTTCTATACCTTGCAGCTTTCTCGGGACATAGTTTTCCAAGGCATATTGAACGATGCTTTTGGATTTTAGCCATCTGCTCTCGATATCTCCGTCCTCATAACGAACTATGTGACGCTGATTACTCTGACACTCAGCAATTTCCTTAGTGTATTCTAATAACTTCCTTATTGTCATAACGCCTAAGACTCTTCTACGTAATACAGTACTATTATTATTATTTCAGATGAGGCCCCAAACAGTAAATTGCGGGGTCCTGCCCACTCGTTTGTCTAGGGTGCCTAAAGGATGCTGCTTTCTCGGAATAGCTATACAACAATTCAAGTAAATCACATTAATGGCCTCCCTTACATTAAAGTGGGTTGACAATACTTAACTTCGGGTCGTGAGAAATTGGCGACAGCAAACAATCAATGGCCTTCGCTATATACAATCTCCATACAAGCAATTAATATAAAGCACAAGTCTCAATATAACATTTAGGATGACGTCTTTTCTAGTGCTGTCTTCTAGTTTGGTCTACTAGTGTGTGTCTTCTACTGTCCGTTCGAAGCTGGCAGGAGCAACGCTTATAATCTCTTCCTGTAGAGGGCGATCCTGTCGTGGTTACGTCCTAGTCAGCGTGGTCTTGGCTGACGTCGTGTCACAGACTTCTCTGTTCTTGCGTTCTTCATCGTCGTTCTGGCGCTTGTTGTTACGCCGGAACGTGAATGAGAACGCCCTCACTGATTACTCAAGTGCAGTGCAATTACTACTCTTGCTACAGAACAGACTATAATAAAAATTGACATATGTACGTGTGTTTATGTTTAATATCTCCTCCTAAGTCACTGAACTCATTTCAAACGAACTTGGTACACACATCGCCTAAAATCAGGCAATAACCGTTGTGGGGATAAGAACGACCTACCTATTATAGGTAAGGAGGAATGCCTACATAAAGAATGAGATGTGTAAAAAATTGCCTCATCAGGCATGACTTTTAAATGTATTACTTCAGTGCTACCAACAATATTCCCAAGAAATTTCACGGGCCGTATCAACCTTTGCCGGTAAATGAACCTACAACAATATATAATGGCGCTAGGTATGGTTCAGGAAATGTGACGTCATAAACACTTAGATGCGTGGAAAATACAGCATCTTAAATGACGTTTAAATGTGTTACACCTTCGTTACAAACTCTATTGGCAATTTATTTTGCAGAAAATATCGGCATATGCTAATAACTGTACCTATACAAATATATCGTTTACGGCAGACAGTTCAAGACATATGTCGTCATAAACATTGAGGTGCGTTAAAAATTGCAGCGTTGTGTGTGAAATATTATTACATTTTTTATATACTATTAGGAAGTCCAAAGTCGAATCAGCTTAAAGGAATCACCGATACATGCGAAGTTCAGGGGAGTGTCTCCGTCTACACAGCTATACACATGCGTTGCCACGTTTTGGCCACGAGAAACAGGTGCACTCAGCGTATATAAACTGTCCTCGCTCGTATTTCTTAATTTCGATAGCATACTTACACATTTGTACGTTAGAATATTTCTTTGTACGGCTGTTTCATGAAGATAGAGACAGGACTTTTTTTGATACTTCATAAGATACACAGTTTTTTGTTTTCATTTCTAATAGAAAATTGGCAAAATGCCAGGTCTGTCAATTAGGCACTCGAAACCTTGACTTATTGTTCGATCATCAGGAATACTGTTAGACACAAAGGGGCAATATAAATGTACGACACTGTTGAGACTGTAATAGAGCAATATTTCTTTTGCAACGCCGGAAAGGGTGTTGAAGTCTACCTGCACACATAGGGCAGTGGTGAAAGGTCACGGTTTCGCTAAACAGCTTGGAGTAATTGCGATGAGGGTTCTACTGAGAGGAACAGGGCCGATTTCCTTCCGTATCCTTTCCCAATCCGACCTGAAATTCCCCCCGTGGATGTCTCCTTTTCTACAAAACTCAAACCTTCCTCGTTTCTTCCTTCTGAGATTCTGGTCCCATCATAACAAATAGGTTGGTGCAATACTGGATAAATATTTACAAGTGATTGACAATATATCGATGAAACTGGGACCCTTGCATACGGAGAAGGTAAGAACTTGGAAGAGAGTAAAACTGCAATAGTATTAAATGCTGTGCTCCTTGCGCTCTGGTAATTGGCTACACCTATTGCTTTGACGCCTAGCGATGAAATATTTGGACTTACTAATCCGTTACCAAATAATTTCTTTTCTTTCTGATCATCTGTGACTTGTTTCTACTATTACGACCGTGTAAGTCATCAGCAAAGTCTGTGCGCTACATCACACGTTTATCGATAACTGAATTTAGCCGATTGTCTCTCTTCTTAGCTTCAGTACCAGTTCTCTACAATATTATTTTGGGATAATTAAGGACCTCTCAGTGTAGCAGTTTCGGAAAGAATAACCTCTCTCACTTTAGTGACTACAAAATCGAAAGAGAATTGCATTACGTTTTCGGTGTTCTAACGAACTTTTAAATTTCACAAACAACAGAGAAGCATCATTTACGCTTTTCGACACTCGTATACTCTTATTTTCAATCCTTAACAACAGGGCTGTCCTGCAGAAAGAACGTTTTAGAACAGAGGTGTTGCTGTTCTCCGGTACTGTAATTACTTCCAAACAGTATTTGCAGGCAGGGAAATGAGTTTCTGTTCTGATGTTTTGCTAACAGGAGCACAGTTTCACCTAGCTCCTGATTACTGCTACTGCGTCCAATTATAGGAAGTTTTGTTTCATACAATCACCACACTGCGCATTCCACAACACAGTCTTCATCGAACGATAGCAATTCCCGGAAAAAAATCTAATTTTCAGTACGTATCAATCAGAGGATTGCAATGTTAATTCATTACAAGGGGCATAATTTTGTCTCGGATAAGTATGGATCATCCGATGGGAAATTTAGTGAAGCGTTTTGAAGCATTTCTCTAATGTCAAGACCGACTCAGATGACCAATAGTTTAAATAAAGCACATTACTTCCATTCCAGAGGATCATGTTTCAAATCGCTATTGGCACACCACATATAGATTTTCAGTGGTTTCCTAGGAGAGGATAATATACACGAGATTTAAAAGGAGAGGATTTGTTTTATTTACTATTGTTTTGATATCTGAGCTTAACCTCCCTCTCTTACATCATTAAAAATAATTTTGTACCACCGTCCGCTCTTTGCAATTGGTATTAGTTTCTAACATTACTAAAAATCATCCACTACAGTATGTTTTGAATGTGTACATAACGTTTCCTCCCACTCTATAAAACGTCATTAACGGTAATTGGGGAACAGATCTCAGTACATCAATTTTAGGCATTGTTCAGAGCATCTAATGTGACAGTAGTGTAATAGTACAAGATATGTATTTCTTTAATTTTTTCTATTGAATTGTGTTGTCCAGTTAGTGTGTTAATATAATGTAGAGAAAGATGGCTGTAATAGGGGTTTTCATAGCAGAAGACCGTGGGACAAAAAAATTTTGGATAAATATGTGCACGCTTAAGGGGATCAACTACTGAAAATGTTAAGACATTTCTAATGACTTCATTGATCCTTAGTCCTTCCTTTTAAGAACATTAACTAGATGAAATATGATCTACAAGTGGTAGATGCCAACTGGTAATGTGACTTACGTATGCTGGCAGTGGTGTCTTCTGAACTTCATTGACGAGTACTACAGATACATGCCGAGAACCGCACAATATCCATCTCTACTTTACTAGATTTTGTTTTATCATCAAAACATATGCAGTTGGTGATATAATCTATAAAAATAGAACCTGATCTATAGCATTCGATATCTGAGTACAATCAACAGTGAATTTCATGATATTCTTTCTCCTCTATATAGCACAGCTCGGGAAACGTTTGCAATTTCGCTATTGGTATTTTAATGAAACAGTGCATTATTAGTTTGCAGTACCGGCATAGACTCCATGAATTCCTGAGGACTTGCTCACCAGTGAATTCTGACGTTTATCTTTTAATTGCCTAATTGCTAAAGTCAAACAATACCTCAACATCTGACATTTTATCCTGTTACATTTTCGGAGTGTTTGAACTGTGCTGAATAAGTAACAATTTTAATTAACGAAATTCCACTGCGTTGTACATTTGGATCTGCAGCCCGGAACAGATGAATTGACGCCAATGACTTTCAAGGGAACTCGGGTAGATGCATTTAAGCTGATTAAAGAATTTTCATTAGTGGAGTATAATAGCAATACGTTTCTTTCTTATTCTGAATCCCATTGTGCTGTGGCTTAGCATCATTACTCATTGCAACTCGAATATCGGGAGTCATGAACAAATCTAGCTAGTCGTACTAGGCAGATTTATTATAGAGTTGCACTCACGTGACGTGTACGGATACCTATACGTATAATTATAGATATAAAAAATTCCTTAAGTGCGCATCAAAAATGATCGACTAAGTTCATCGTGTTGTAGCAGAAAAACTGATTATGAATAGGTACATATTATCACTTGCACTGTTTGAACCTTCGCACAGAAGGTCGCGAAGAAAATAACTCGGAGATAAAAGAAGACGCACCTATTCTGATACAGCGCTAGCGAAATGAGACAAGCTCGTTCAAGACGTAATAGTAGTTGAGAAAAATGTATTATAAAGATCTTACCGTGTTGCTGTGATTCCGTACGACCATATGAATAATTACTTGGTATGGTGCTTTGATTGGTTCTTAATTACTCCTTATGTTGTATTGTTTAATGCTAAGAGATGATTCGAAAGATTCTGTGACCTTGTGTCGTCTTTTTAGAGAAATCTTTAACATACGTGAGAGTGATCACATGCAGAACTATATTATTTTCAAAATTGTTACTTACTTCCATTATTTTGCTTCACTTGCGAAAGAGAGAGGTGCAGCACAGATTTACGATATTTCATACGAACGGGTGACTCATACTGTTTAAAATTATTCTCATATTACATCGGAGATCTTAGGATGATTCCCACGCATGTTGTGTGTCCCTGTTAATCATCTCACGACAGGTCGAAAGACAGAACAATCTCTTGTGAATATAAAGCAACTACTAACAAATTACTGTTCTCGATATTACGATTTGCGAAATAACTCTGTTTTAAGAACATTTATCTATTACACGACTTTTCAGATCTCTGTCCCACCATCCACATTAAAGTTTACCCTGATTTACCTAAATCACTTAGGGCGAATGCAGGGAAGTTTCCTGTCAATAGACAGGGCCAGTTCGCTTCCTGATCCTTCCACATTTAGTGCTTTCTCTGCGTGTCTAGATTCAGTCATGTGTATTTAAAAGTCAGTTGTGAAATTAGCATTATCTCAAATTACGAAACGTCAATTACAACAAGTCTGTAAGCGCAGTAAGTGAAGGAATGAAATTTAACAAATTTTATTTTATAATTTATTTTATTCTCCTGTTTTTTTATTTAACACTTGCAATCTATGTCGTCAATTAATTGCTGGATGTATTCCAATCTCAGCCTCCCTCTACAGTTTCTGCCCTCTGCAGCCCCTCTAGTACCATGAAAGTTACTCCGTAATGTCCTAACAGACGTCCTATCATCCCTTCCCTCCTTTTTGTCAGTGTTTCCCACACATTCCTTTACTCGCTCATTCTGCGGAGAATATCCTGATTGATTACCTTATCAGTCCAATTACTTTTAAAAAATTTCTCCTGTGGCACCACATCGTCAATTCTTCGATTCTCTTCTGATTTCCTCTCAGTTCATGTTTCACTATCATAGAATTCTGTACACTCTCATAAGTTTGTGCCTCAAATTAAGACCTATGTTTGATACTAGTAGGCGTCTCTTGGCAAGGAATGCGCATTTTGCCAATGCTAGAGTGCTTTTTGTGTCCTCTTCGCTCCGTCCGTCATGGGTTATTTGCTGCATTGGTAGCGGAATTCCTTAACTTCATCTACTTCGCGATCACCAGTTCTAATGTAAAGTTCCTCGCTGCTTTCATTTCTGCTACCTCTCATTACTGTCATCTGTCTCCTACATGCTCTCAATGCAAATTCTGTACTCATTAGACCGTTCATTCAAAAGACTCTGTAATTCTTCTTCACTTTCACTGAGGGTAGCAATGTCATCAGTGAATCTCATCATTGATATCCATTCACCCTGAATTTTAATCCCACTCTTGAACATTTCTTTTATTTCCGTCATTTCTTGTTCGATGTATAGATTTAGCTTATCTTACGGATATAATAAAGGGATTTGTGTGGATCCCAGCCTGTAGCAAATCTTCCAATTTGAGGACGCCCCAGTGGCTTGCATATTAAGTTTAGAGTTTGTATGAAGTATCTATTCAATTGACTGTGTGGGAATCAGCAGGAATCCAACCACGATTCTCGGTTTAAGTAGGAAAGAATGCCGCAGATCGTTATGTCTGTAATTTCTAGAGATAACAATAAACTATGTTGTGTGACAGGGTGTTGTATTTGAGACTATTGTGAGCAGTTTGTAGGGCTCGTTGCTCGAGTTTTCCATGTCACCATACCCCCATTCTGTACCTTCTTCGTTTCGCATGACTTAAAGAGGCTTGCTCATTTAACTCGCTCTGTTATTCTTCATTAAATTATAACACAGAAGTACAAATATTTTGCTTATTTTAGTAACAGACATAAGAACTTTGCTATGTCCTAAACATACAAATAAGTTGTAGTCGCAGCGCACTGCGATGGACCTCACCCATCCACCTTCTTACTAAATATTTCATGTAGTGCTTCCTAGAGTGCAACGCAGTGTTAGAATCCCTTTTGAGGCCAGTACAAAAACAATTGAAATTTTTAAGAGGAAGTGATGAAGTTTAGTATACCACCCGCATTAGAAAGGGGAAAATATCACAGTACGGTAGGAACTGACAGAAATATCTGCAGTAGTCATGTTGAAGTCATTTAGAAAAATTACAGACAAGAAAATGAAAGGCAAGTTTTGTGTAGTATTTATTCATATTGCCACTATCAGTTTCAAGTGTGTTCCTTAGAGAAAGTTCTCCGCACGTTGTTGAGTAGATTCTTGATTTGAAAGTAGTGTCTTATATATATGACCGAATCGATAACAACGGGGAGAATGATGGAGGTAGCGGTTCACATACGCCACGCGTCGCGGAAGACAGTTTCTTAGATGGATGGCAAGCACAACGTCATAATGTCCTTATTGTTTTCATTTTGCATTTACGGAGATAACCAAAGTTTTCATAATTAACACCTCGATATAGATATAGTTAATAGTATTTTCAGATATATTTATTCGTCTGTCTGTTTTTATAACTCCTTGGCATTACAGAGAGCTACAATAATACAACATTGCACTGGCGTTTTCATAGCAATGTAGACGGATTCCTTTTACGAGTTTCCTTAACGACAGTCTGTCTTGTTTGAAGTTTATAAAATTCAGGGCACAGCCGTCGGCAACACAATCACATCAAGGAAGGCGGTTGGATCCATTACGGAATGAGCTGCGAAACTCGTGACCCGGAGCGCTTCCGCAAGGGCTCGCTTTGCACGGAATGGCAGCGGGAAAGCGTTTGCATCGTGTGTTTCACAATCGCCGCATAACATCAGCAGCAAACGCGGGGTAAAACCGCGGACCTTGAACGTGTCGTTGCAGATAGGACACGCATGTCTGCAGAGTTCATTTGCATTGCCGCAGGGAATGTCGCAACTGCTGCTGATCTGGCGACTCGGTGGCGGGCACTGTTTCTCTTGCTCAAAATTTTGCATATTATTAAAAGTTTTGTGGACTATTCCTATGAATTTGCCGTGCACAAATGCTACCCATACGTAAGTTAGTTAATAGGGTATGTGAGATGACCACTTATAAACTGTTTAAAATAATTTCCGTAAATTAAGCACTTGGTATATGCGATTGTTAGTAGATGGCGGGTATTTTTTTCGTATCCACGTTGACGTAAGCTTCGCCATGTGAGCCTCTTAGTCTAACGCCGCCTTCAATGACTGTTACCTCTTGCAATCCTTAAGCCTAGTATACACAACGACATTGGGTTGCGCCAATCGTTGTGTGGAATGAGTTGCACGCAAGTGGTTTCATGTATGCCTGTAGACACGGCGACACCAGTATACACTTCAGTTTAGTCGTTTTGTGGGTCCCTGAGTCGTTTCTGATATGAAAGTTTTGGCATCTGCACGTCGCACAAGTTGTGATGGAATCACAGCTTGTTGGGTGAATCGCAGCACAATAAAACATTAAGAAACATGTTTCGATTCGTGACTAGATGAAGAAAAGACGTCATATCGGTTGTTCAGCATCCTTGCTGAAATAATTTATAACGGAAGAACCTAGAAGTTCGTTTAATTACCTTAGAATGTCACCAGAACTGTTCACGTTTCTTCTAAACAGGGTTAATTATGCTATAAGGAATAAAGGTACTGCAATGCATGAACCACTGACGCCAGAACTGAGATTACATATCATATTGCGTGCATTACAACCGAGAACACTCGGAATGCTATAAGATATGATTTTAGTTGCTGATGACGCTATTTCATTAACACCAATAATTATCAGCATTAACAGTAATAATTATCAACATTGGCAACGATAATTATTCGCATTAACAAGAGAATGGTTGGCAAACTTCTCTCTTGAAGCTGGATTGTAGGCCCTACAGTGGCAATATTTCAAAATTCTTACTTTTGAAATAGGTGGATAATGAATAAAGGATGCAGCCTCAGGAATTTGTATAGCCTTCCCTCCTGTCAACAATATTCATTAACAGAGAGATGGGATTTCAATCTTGTAGACGAGAGCATTGCCACAACTAGAATTACCCCTGCTTGTATTTTTATTTATTCAGTTGCATGTGTGCTCCTAACTCAATAAATATTGCCCCATAGCTCAGATATTGTCAAACATTTATGTCATAATCGCACATGACGGTCTCAGCTGCAGCACTATGTGGCTTATTTTAGTAATCAGCATCACTGAAATCCCACAAACAGCTATGCGAAGCACAGATATCCAAAAAGCGAACATTCTTCTCAGTTCCTCGCTTCATATTTCAGTTTGTCTACACTCTACGAACACACATAACCTCAAAACTCATGCTATTAGTGTCGCCAAAATTGGAACACGGCGAAAGTGTTTAGTTCCACCAACGAGTTGCGCTAACACGCTGCGCGCATGCGCAATGGCCGACAGCGCTGTGCCTGCAACCTAGCGTCGTCGCGTAAACTAGGCCTTAGCGGTGTGTACCGTGCTACATATTGTAGCTATGATTATACTGGTAGTTAAAAAACTTCCTGGTAGATCAAAACTGTGTGCCGGGCCGAGACTCGAACGCGGGACCTTTGCCTTTCGGGGGCAAGTGCTCTACCAAATGAGCTACCCAAGCACGACTCACGCCCCGTCCTCACACCTCGTCTCCTGCCAGGAAGTTTCATATCAGCGCACACTCCGCTGAAGAGTGAAAATCTCATTCTGTATTGGTAGTTACCTGCTTTATGTAATTTAGGGCTGTGTTTGAATACGACGCAAAATGTTCGAACGGTTTATGACATAGTTCGGGAGATACTGGGATCTGTTCGATCTTTTGATTGGCCTGTGATCTAATGACTTTTTGTGGTACTATTACAACGTCCTGTCTTACAGTTTTTAATGTACTAGGCATTTTAGTAATAAAAATAAGTTTAAAACACTGACTGTAATATTTCCTAGGATACAGGTCATGCGTAAGAAAGGCAACTAATAAATAAATAAAAGACTACAACCATGATTCTGTATAATCTCGAGATTTCACTCCTCCCGCGATCTGCTCACGTTTGTGGACACTTTTATGCAGGATAGGTATTGGCGTTGCAAGTCATTCTCACTTTATTACGATACATTTCATGTGTTAGGCATTTAATTCTTGAATGATTGTCTTAATTGCTTCATCTGAAAAGAGCCGTCTTGATTTCAAATTGATAAAAATCTAGTACAATTTTTCTGAGATATTTTAATATGTTAACGTGGATTGAACACCTCATTTGCAACCTAGTTGGTAAATCACTACCGACTCTCATAAGAAAACAAAATATTATGCTAATTTCCGTCAACATATATCTTTTGGGTAACATTTCCTCCTTTGTCGGTTACCGCTACTTAAAAATCAGCTTCAATGTTTATATACCCTTACATAACAATATGAGAACTCGTAAATTCGGTCACTCAAAATAGCAATTAATGCTGTTTCGTGCCGTGCTCACGAAATTGTCAGATTCCTAGTAGAGCCATAGGTCATTGAGGTTAGTTCGTAGTTCTTTACGTATCCCTTGCTCTCGCACCACGCGAATAAAATCCCTCGCGACTACTCGAACTAGCTCGACAATGTATCAGACGCTGTGGCGTATTGAAAAATTTCGAATCTGTTCAAAAGCGAGTACAGTTAGCTCAGGCCTAATGTTAGTTTCTGTGTCTTTAATATTAGATTCTTAATTAATTATTATGTGATGAGGGAACTATTGTTCTTAACTTTGTACGTCTGTTGCTACACGTAAGTCTGTCTTCTTACACTATGTAATCAAAAGTATCGAGATACCTGACTGAAAATGACACAATTTCGTGGCGCCCTACCACGGTAATGCTGGTGTGTCGGTGAGGCCTGGCACGAAGTCGGCGTTCCAAAACATCCCAAAGCTGTTCTACAGAATTCAGATCAGGAGCCCGTGCAGGCCAGTCCATTACAGCGATGTTATTGTCGCGTAACCACTCCGCCGCAGTCCGTGCATTATGAACAGGTGCTCAATCGTGATGAAAGATGCAATCGTCATTGCCGAATTGCTCTTCAACAGTGAGAAGCAAGAAGTCGTTTAAACCATCAATGTACGCCTGTTCTGTGATAGTGGCACGCAAAACAACAAGGGGTGCAAGCCCCCTCCATGAGAAACACGGCCGTCCGGGGTGGCCGAGCGGTTCTAGGCACTACAGTCTGGAATCGCGCGCGACCGCTACGGTCGCAGGTTCGAATCCTACCTCGGGCGTGGATATGTGTGATGTCCTTAGGTTGGTTAGGTTTAAGTAGTTCTAAGTTCTAGGGGACTGATGACCTCAGAAGTTAAGTCCCACAGTGCTCAGAGCCATTTGAACCCATTTTGAGAAACACGACCACACCATACCACCACCGCCCCCGAATTTTACTGTTGGGACTACATACGCTAGCAGATGACATTCACAGGGCATTAGCCATACCCAAGCCCTGTCATCGGATCGCCACATTGTGTACCGTGATTCGTCATTCCATTCAACGGTTCCCCACTTTTCAATCGTCCAATGTTAACGCTCCTTACACCAAGCGAGACGTAGTTTGGCATTTACCGGCTTGACTTGTGGCTCATGAGCAGCCGCTCGACCATGAAATCCGAGTTTCCTCATCTCCCGCCTAGCTGTCACAGCACTTGCAGTGGATCCTGATGCAGTTTGTAATTCCGGTGTGATGGTCTGTATAGGTGTCTGGCTATTACACATTACGACCCTCTTCAACTGTCGGCAGTCGCTGTCAGTCAACATACGAGGTCAGCCTGTACGCTTTTGTGCTGTACGTGTTTCTTCACGTTTCCACTTCACTATCACAGTGGACCTCAGGATGTTTAGAAGTGTGGAACTCTTCCGTACAGGCGTATGACACAAGTGACACCCAATCACCCGACCACGTTCGAAGTCCGTGAGTTCCGCGGAGCCCCTCATTCTGCTATTTCACGATGGCTTATGACTACTGTGGTCGCTGATATAGGGTATCTGGCAGTAGGTGGCAGCAAAATGCACCTAATATGAAAAAAAAGTGTTTTTTGGAGTGTTCGGATACTTTTGATCACACAGTGTATAAATCTGTTCGGAGTAAAAACTGTCAATTCGTAACCTTTTTTCTGTGTTAATGTTTTTTTTTTTTTAATCTTGTAGTTATTTGTGGATTTTTTGATGAAAACCGCCGTAGTCAGTCTCGAAACCTTGCAAAGGTAAAATTTTAGGGCTACCGGCTGACTGTTTTTTACCTATCAAATAATAGGGTTATTAGTCTGCAATGATTTTACTGTGAGCGATACCAATTTCATTTACGACTAGAACTGAGACCTTTCTTAACTCCCATAACACCGACGTGCCTTTAGCAGGAAGGAGGAGGGAAGCGCGGTTACTCTATATAAAAAAATTAAAAAAGTAAAATAGCCTAATTTTTGTCGATTTATATTAACGATAGTTTCAGTAAACCGGGCTACGTTGGAGGGAGTAGGGGTACTTCGTGTTAAACACAAAAAGATTGAAGTATAGGTTTCGTTAATAATTACTGACTTTTACTTGGTGTGCAAGAAGAGTCGCTGAATTTGAACACTGAAGATGACATTCATTGAGAAAACTTTCATCCGCTACTGAGACTTAAATGCATCGGATAAGTTCAACTGATAAATTTAAAGCATTTATGGAATCTGATAGAAGATTTCACCAAAACCCGTAAATATATTCCTCAAGGTTTTAAAATATAAGGTTCCTATTTACATTATAATATTTTCAAAATGTGTTGGAGATGTGTACAAAGTACACGCATCCCCCCTCCCCCTCCCCCACTCACACACTCTTTCTTCCCCCGTCGCTGTTGCGAGCGTTCACATCGCAGAAGCTGCCTGTACGAGAACCTTCCATAGCCAATGCTGAAAGAGATCTGTTTTGTACTGCAGGCAATCAATAGCAGCAATGAGGTAGATGTCTGTAGAATAATGTTATTCCGAATAGATAAGAGTACTAATCGCAGAAGAAATCTAAGTTTTCTTGTAAAACTTCAATTAGTTTACGAGGCAATTGTTTATTTGCTGTGAGGGGATTGGTTGAGGGGGCGCAAGAGATTCGAGGGGGGGTGGGGGGCTGATGAAGAAAAATGACAGTCATGATGATCTGGCGTGGCGAAATATGAAATATAGTGATATAAATGTGTCACTTGTTGCAAAATGTAAAACATACAGAAATACGTTGGACCCCAATCCTGCAATGTTCGTCAAACATTCCTACAGAGTAAGTGGAAAAAAGAGATTTTCTCTGATTTCGCAACCCTTTAAAATGCTAGGCGTTTCTTTTTCACTTACGCTTACAACAAAACTGTTGAGTTAAGGAAGTAACTGATCGATCTTCATGACTGAGGTGTTAGGCTAATGCTGACACACCCAAAAACAGTAAATTTAGTGACATTGATATATGTTTTGTTGATCTACGGAAGAAATACTTAATGTCGTTAGTTTTCTAGAAATGGTCTTTAACATCTAGGAAGAAAAGTGTGTAATTAAAGTCGCCACAAACGTTGAAATAAGTAGAAAGGGGCGTACTGAAGACGTTGCTAAACAATAAAGCGTAGTGTTATCAAAGCACACAGAGAACGCGGGAATACAAGGAACGCCGTAAAAGCGATATGGCGTGAGAGGAAACCAGTACCTGTGCGGAGTTTGCAGCATAGTTTTGACTTGAAATGAAGGTAAGTCTGAATTTAACGAATAGTTTGCAATTCCTAAGTAGACCTGAGCAGTGTAAAATCCTAAGTGATGCTTCCATAGGGCGGTGATGACATTTACTGTACAACGGTTGGTATAGATAGCTAGTCTGATTTATGTGTAGAGTGTGGGAATGTTTATGATTTCAAATTGCTTTAAGATCGCTCTCACAAACAATATCTTCTTTTATTTCATTCTCAACAGTCTTATTCCAAGTTGCAATCAAATTCAAAATTGCGCGGAGATAGGATTCTGACGCTGAGAAATCTGATAAGGTGTACACTAATTTATTTACAACATTCCGTGCATTAAAATAGCACCTAATCATTTCCACTGGGTCCTTGCACTTCGGCGTTTTCGTTTGAAATAATATGTGATAGCATATGCAGTCCTTTGAAAGTTATTTTTCGCATAATGGAATCTACTGTGTTGTCGTATGTTCCTCCACTATTCGTGATCGAAGCACAATAGTGCAGTTTCAGTTAAGGACAAATTTAGGACAAAATCGTGAAAATATATGAATTTTTATTGTGTAATTTATTAGATTGATGCTTTAAGAATAACTCTGCAAAGTCTGATAATAGAATACTCGCTACAAATGTGTTTTAAAAAAAAGTTTGTTTGGGCACCTGCGCCTGCTACGCCTCTTCTTCCTAGGCTGTGATCCACACCTCCTCTACGCTAAAAATTCTTTTTGCGTTGATGTTTCGTTACGCAATCGAAAGGAACTGCTGATGAGTCTAGAAGCCTGTGAGATATCTTTGCTTGTTCCGTTGTTGAGTAGTACATGCTACAAACTTATTTCAGTTTTTAGTTTTGCATGTATCAACTTGTTTTGCTCGAAATGGGTCGTAACAGTGGATATTATTCAGGAAAATGAGGAAATGTCGAATTTCACGTCTAACAGATACCAGAAATTAAATAGCAGAGTTAGAGATGCTGCTCCTAAGTGCGAAGAATAATTTTCGACAAAATCACTGATATCATCGAAGAACAAAAGACGAGTTTTCCAGTGGCTTACGTAAATAGAAGTATTTGCCCATGTAATTAATGTTTCATGTGGATGAGGTAATTGTGGGACAAAGGGCCTTTGACTGTACGATGACAGTGACAGAGTTAGCATTGTAAGTAATATACATAATTTGTGTAAAATTTGCAAATATGATGTTCAGTTCAGGGCTTCTGTAGGTAAAATTAAGTGCCTGCAGAGACTAAGCTTCCATCCTGCTGCACTGACCTTGAAAATACTGAGAAGCATCAATGTAACTTGACTGGACAAAGGTGAGGCAGCAGAAAAAAAAGGAGAAGTTGGCTTGGCAAAGTATGCAGGGAAAGAGATTGCTCCAGGAAGAGGTGGAAGAGAGTAAAGATTATGGGTATGGTCAGCAACAATCACTAGAGGTAGAGCAATAATGCTGAAAACTGAAATAAGAACTTTAAATAGGAACTGCCACAAAATAGCTTCTTTAACGTATAATGTACCTCTTCTCAGGAACTATAAAAGGCACGTCCTGAAATATTGCATAGTTCTTTAGAATTACTTACTAAATAATTGTGGTCACTACTTTTCCTTTATCTTTTGTCTGAAAAGAGTTTGAGAATAGTGGAGCAGTCCCAGATAACACAAAATAAAAAAATTCATTTCAAAGCAACTACGACCTTAAACAAACATGTGGTCCACACATTTTATTAGCCACTTATGCATATGTAAACTGTGAAATTTCAGTTTTATTGCTTGATCAGTTTACGACAAAAGGTTTATTACAAAGCAATAGTACTAAAAATTCAAACTCTTAAACTGATGTATGTCGATTCGTAATTTGAGATAAAAACCGTCCAAAGTATCAACCATTACGTTGTACATATTAGTCTCAAGTTTTACTGTTGTAGCTTCATAATTTTTGGAGATATATATGTTTAACTTTAAGAATGAATTTTGCCCTACGTCAGTCCTTCAGTGATTCCTACACAGCGTATTTGAGGAGCCAGTGGGAATGATGTGGATTCTTTGATCGCTGTAGCGTTTCTTATTGGCCTGTTGCAGCTCTAGACCACACAAAATCATGTAGCATGTTCGCATGTTGCTCTTTTCAGTTGAGCATACTGTTCCAAGTGCGCATACTGATCCAATGCAATGTATTTTAATAACTTCCATTATGAATAATGGAGTAACGTAAGATAATGCAGCAATATCTATTTAGGGGAATATAAATTTAAGTACTGCAAATATTGTGACGTACTGCTCCACGCAACTGTTTAGCTTTTAGTTAAAAAATACGCTACGTTTTTAATTGTTTTTTCGGCAACTTGTGCTTCTGAGGTCTCTAGACCACACAAATTTCCATATTTTAAAATCATATTTATTCCGTATTATGTATTCGGGATGGGTTACTTCCCTTAGTAGTATAATAACCAACAGCAGTACCAGAATAATTTCGTCAGATTCTTTCTGAAAAGGGACCAGATGAATCAAATTTTTTTTTCAGTGCTACAAGCTAAATGAAACTAAGGCAGAGAAGAAGAAAAACGTTAACCAACGTGGTATTTTCTCTGGAGAAGGTTACTCAAAGATCCATACTAAAAACGAAATACAGCAGGCTCACAATCCAAAAAATCTATTCTACAGAGAGTGTATTCAAGAGACACAATTTTTCGGGGCAGGAATTTCAGATTTTACGAATTCCTCATTAGTTGTGACTCCCTTTCTCCCCCTCCACCTTCAATTCACATAATATACATCACAGCTGCGATTCTGTTTGGTGCCTGTTCCATACATTCTCATTAGTTATTCGAGCAACCCGTCTATTCTTGAATAGTTTACTCTCTTTTTATCTGAACTGCTTGACGTCCACAATTTACTTCCGTACAGGCCACACTCCAGGCATATGTCTTGAGAAAAGGTCTTCTAACGCTTGAAGTGTTATGTTAACAAATCAAAAATCATTTTCTTATAATTGCAGGTCTGTATTTTACGTCCCTCTTCTTCGACCGTGATCTACCTTTTTGCTGCCTAGATAGCAAAACTATTTACTACTTCCAGTATCTCGCTTCCTAGTCTTATTACCTCATGTAAGTTGAAGGTGGGGGCCGGAGAAAAGAAAAGAAAGGGAAGTTCCATTAGAGCTTCATGTGGATTTAGTGGTGCTAAGTGAAATTTGAAATTGTATACTGGACCCGGCTCGAACGCTGGTCCTCCTGCTAAATTTCTTGTTTTGTGTTGATATAATTTTTTTTTCTGTATTGTTCGTTGAATTCGTTCGGGACGGACGTCCGTTGACACCCGTTCGGATTCATCGTTGATCTGTTCACTCAGTTTTCTTTTTATTACAGAGCGTAGCTAACGCTCTAACCGAACACGCTGATCTACCATGCCGGCATGTAGTAGATAGTTGTGTTAGTCACTGCGCCACGCAGGCACAGTGTTTATCGCATGGGGACTGACTAGGTATATCCCTTGGCCGACTCAGTGTCCCAGCTAGGGCCACCTATCCACAGTCCCTGTCCATGTCGTCCATTGTCGCTACTTTGAGATTCCTGCAGGAGGTCGAACAAGATTACGCATCCGCACTGGAGGTGATGGATTCATTGCCTATCAAGGCGACTCAGTTATTTGTATGCGTGATGTCTCTTCTTTCGGTCATGTTCCTTCCCGTTCTTTTCCTTTCCCCCCTCCATCTTCAATTCACATAATATACATCACAGCTGCGATTTTGTTTGGTGCCTGTCCCATGCATTCATCTAACAAAGAATCTTTGATGGGCTATGAGTCCAGAACGTTAAGTGCGAATTCGAAATCAAGTTCGACGTCCTGTACGAATCAGAAAGTAGCTATCGTAGAAACCATGGACGGGGACTGCATATAGGTGGCCCTAATTGGGAATGTGGGTACTGAGATATTCTGCGCAAGTATGATAATACCATGTCTGGGTGGTACAGTGGTTAAAGCAACTCCCTGGTTACATGCAAAAATGTTTAAATGTGTGTGAATTCCAAAGGGACCAAACAGCCGAGGTCATCGGACCCTAGACTTACACACTACTTAAACTAACTTACGCTAAGATCAAAACACAGACACATGCCAGAGGAAGGACCTAACACTCCGGCCGGAGGGGCTGCGCAATCCATGACATGGCGCCTCAACCCACGCGGCCGCTCCGGCTGCGGCTTAAAAATTGTTTCAAATTTATTAAGTGATTTTTATAGCGTTTTCAACTTTGATTTTGGGAAAAACTGTGAAAAGTTCCATGATGTAAAATTATTTCATAAACGCCTTGTCTAGTTTCAGCTTTTTTCGATATTTCAGCAATGTAGTGAATTTGAATTTTTGTTTTTAGGATCTCTATAAACTATTTAGCCGTTTTTATACTAAATATACATAAAATAAAGAGTAATAGTATTTTCATATCAGTGACTGTCTGTCGTGCTGCCCCTCCCCCACCATCACCAAGTAGTTAGCTTCTGCTACTGTCCTTCAGTTCACAGTAGCTCTTCACTCTGTGCTGTTCACGTGTTGTTGTTACTAGTGCTTAAAAGTAGTGACTCTTTTCTTGTATTGTAAAGATGTTTTATGGATAATGTACAAAGGCTACCAGAGGATGTATAAACTCCCCAGATTGCTTCTCCTACATTTGTGGTAGCTATACCGTTAAAAATCAACAAAGACACATTTCCGATTTTGTTGAAAAAGTATATTTCGCCTAATTTGGTGTAAAGTTAGGCGATCAAGATAAGCCTTGCGCCCCACACAAAGTTTGTTTAGTGTGTGTTAAGAATGGTTGCAACGTAAACAACAGTTCTTGTATTTTGGAACACCAATGGTTTGGAGGGAGCCGTAAAATCATAGTGATGACAGCTATTTTTGCTCTTGCAACGAACTAGGTTTCAATGTGAAATAATGAAGGATATTTCTTACCCTAACATTCAATCAGCCATTCGCCCTGTTCCTCATGGACGTGAAGTACCAATACCCTTTACTCCAGATACTTTGGATGATATAGATCTTGACGAGCCATTGGCTCAGCAAGGTGATACTGAAGAAGACAGAGATTGCTACGATGCTTTCACAACCGATCCCATTCCATTCTCACAATCTGAACGATTTAGTTAGAGACCTAGGCCTCTCTAAAGAATCGGCAGGGGTTTTAGGATCTATATTGAAAGATAAACATACGATGGCTCCAGGTATATTCTTTCCTTGGTATCGATCGAGGGAAAATGAGTTTGTATCTTTCTTCTTTCAAGAAGGTGGCTTGGTATTTTGCAATGATCTTGCTGGACATATGGCACGTTTTACAATAGAATATGCTCCTCAAATCTTGACTAGTTTCCTGCAATAAGATTTCATCATCTAGATTCGCCGAGAAAGCCTGCCTTCTTATATTGCACAAATGTTATTCTGTACTATGCTTCGTGCAGCCATCACCGATAAATATGAGATCAGTTCATGTTGATTGCAACGTTAAATGGAGCTTTATCCTTCATGAGACTGTTAACTAGACTTTTCCCTGTTGCGTCACATGTGTACCCATTTCATTCATATTGGAGATATCTCTTCCTACCCCTACATGTGACCATGTCTTCCTCCCTCTTTGTCCACTTTTTTCTGCCCTCCCCCAGCTCTCTAACCTCTCTTTTTCCGTATCTTCTTCCCTATTATCTCTATCTCTCCGTTTCCTCCTTCCCCCAATCTATGTCCATCTCCTCAACGCCCCACCTCTCTGACACTATCTCCCTCCCCCTTCCTCTGATCATATGCTCCTCATCCTCCTCCCTCTCTTCATTATGTCTGGCCCCTCTTCCTTTCCCACCTGCTCACTTTGTCGACCTCGTACTCTTCCTCTCTCCCTGCCTGCCCCCTCCTCCCCCTCTCCCTGTTCATTCTCCCCAGCCACCTCTCTGTCCGTCCATTCATCCCCCCTTCCTCAGTCCATTATCTCCCCCTCTCTTACAACATCCGTGCCCAACCACATGTGTACCCCCTGCAGAACAGGTCGATAATGCTGGCCAATATTACTCCAGCACAACAAGACTGAAGTGTAGGACTGCCTAAAAGTTGGGGGCTGATACTAGTTAAGTTTACTAATTATTTGCTACATCTGGATGAAATCGACCAAGATATTTGGGAGGAGATCTTGGACATACATATCTGCTGCTTTGTATTCCATATCGAAAGAATAAACTTAAGATAGTTAGCTAAAAGAATTTATGGTACAGAAGTTGTTTATTTTCACTTTGGACTTCATTTCAAAGAAAATTACGTTGCGTAATCCTTCATGCCTTACTGTTGCCACATTATTTTCGTAATAATCGTCTACAATTAGCGACCATGGAAACAAGTTAAAAACTCATCACGTTTCATATAGATGACGTTTCACACATAGAAATGGCCAATGTATCAATTAACCTACACATTTCAGTGCACAAATTTTTGTCATCGTTCTGTTTGGAGCTTTACAATAGAAGCAAAAGCTGACGTTTCAGGAGACTTCCCTGACGTATTTTACATATTATTCTGATTCAGAAACGCTCTAAGTTATTGGCACAATCTGTCACATGTCTACACTCGAAGTGTGAAGCAAGGTTCTATTTGACATATGTGATCCAACTAGGAAAGCAAGCACAGACCATAGTAAGGGCGGAGAAGAAGAAGTGGATGGAAAATTGGACAAGAATGTTAGAAGAGGACAGTGAAGGGCACAAAAAAGTACTTTACACCATGGTAAGAAATAAGAGGAACGAAAGAAGCGAGTGCCTGAGGATCATGGATAATAATGGAAGAGTTGTGGAGGAAATGCATGAGCTCAAAAAGATTTGGAAGGAGTACTTTGAAGATCTGTTGAATGCCGCCAAGCGGGTAACTAATAGCGATGGAGAGCCTAAGGCAGCAGACGATTATAATAGTGGGGAAATTGATGATCTAACTTGGAATGAAGTGGAAGATGCCATAAAGAGGATGAAAGGGGGCAAGGCACAAGGTAGGGACGAAGTAACAGTGGATATGATACGAGCAGCAGGAGAAGTAGGAACCCAGTGGCTATACAGAGTGCTGAGGGTGGTGTGGAAGGAGAACAGAATTGCTGAGGATTGGAAGAAAGGAATTATAGTCCCGATCTTCAAGAAAGGGGATAAAAGGAGATGTGAGAACTACAGAGGAATCACTCTGCTATGCCACTGTGGAAAAATCTATGAAAAGATCCTGGAGAATAGAATAACAAGCAGTATTGAAAGTAGACTGCAAGAGGAGCAGTATGGTTTCAGACCGGGAAGATCAACAACGGACCTCATATTTACGGTAAGGCAACTGCAGGAAAGGCACTATGAGTACGGGAAGGACTTAATCATGGCCTTTTTAGATATTGAGAAGGCGTATGACAGTATCTATAGGGACAAGCTCTGGGTTGTGCTGAACGCAAAAGCAATAGATGAAAAGATAACACGAAAAGTCAGAAAAATGTATGAGGGAAGTGAGAGTTGTTTGAAAGTGGGGAGGGAACGTACTGCATGCTTCAAGCTGGAAAATGGGCTGCGACAGGGAAGTGCACTTTCGCCTTTATTGTTTATTATTGTTATGGATGAAATCCTATAGCAAGTATCAGATGCAATTGGAGATCATAAAATGAAAGCAGTGCTTTTTGCCGATGACCTGATGTTAAGGGGAAATTGGGAGAAGGAGGTGCAAGAGCAGTTAGATGTATGGGAGGCAACGGCAGCACAATATGGAATGCATTTCTCTGCAAAGAAAAGTGAAATAATTGTCACAACAAGGAAGAAGAATAGGCCAAATGTGGATATACCTTGTGGAGAGGAAAAACTACAAGTGGTAGAGAACTTCAAGTACCTGGGAAGCATGATTGAAAGTAAGGGGGGAAACGCAATGGAAATGAATGAAAGGTGCAGAAAAGCAGGGCAGTTCTTCAAATGCATTAGGGGTCTTATTTGGAGCAAGGAGGTGCCACAGAAATCCAAGGGAATTATATACCGAACCTACTTTGTCCCCATATTGGCATACGGAAGTGAGACATGGGTAATGCACAAAAGCGACAAAAGTAGAATACAAGCTAGTGAAATGAAGTTCCAGAGGAGCAGGTTGAGTGTAACAAGACGAGACATTGCGAAATGTGTATGTGAGGGAAAGAGTAAAGGAGGAACCAGTACAGGACAGGATAGAAAAATCAAGACTGCACTGGTATGGACACATGAAGAGAATGGATGAGGAAAGAATTCCAAAGAGGATGTTTGATCTGCAGCTGGAGGGGAAGAGGCCCAGGGGAAGACCAAGAGATAGATGGGTGAAGGGAGTGAAGGAAGGTGTGGCTAGAAGAGGAGAGAACTGGACGAAGGTGGAAGAGGGGGAATGGTGGAAAGACAGAACACGATGGAGAGGCTTGTGTTCCCGACAGACCCAGCCAGTGGCTGGAAGCTGTCCAAGATGATGGTGATGATTATCAAACTAGTCAGCACACTGTGTGATCGAAAGTATCTGGACACCACTGTTTAATGCCGAATTGGTTACTAAACGTTACGAGTGGCGGATCCGCCAGTATAAAAGGATGTGGAGGGGGGGCATCGATTTGTCAGTAGAGAAGGAGTAACAGCGGAATGGTTCAATCAGGAGAGCTCAGTGGCTAGTAGCAGTGTGTCACATGAGTAACAAATTCATCAGAGACATTGCAACAGTTTTAAAGCCGCCCAGTTTCCCTGACGGTGATGTGAGTGTGAAATGGAATCCCGACGAAACAACCATGGCTTCACGAAGATCAGGCCGACCTCTTACAATGATGAGCAGAGACAGGGGCTGTCGAGCTTTGCAGAACCCAGTTGTAGCAAAACGCATGAATTCAGGGAAAATAATTACTCGTCGAATCCAAAGTGCTACCAGCAGTTTAGCTAGCACAGTGACTATGCGTACTGGGCTAAAGAGAATGTTCCCATAATGGTCGAATAGCTCCACAAAAGCAACACATTTCTGTATTTAACGTTAAGTGACGCTTGACGTCGTGTGAGGAATGACGCCACCTGACACTGGATGAGGAGAAACAAGGAATTTTAGGTGATGAATCAGTTTGTGTCTTATGCCATCGAATGGATATATTTGGGTTTGGCGAATACATGGAGAACATGTGTGGAGACGTCTGTGAAGTATCGACGAGGCGGTCTTACGCTAAATAGGTATTTTTGTTGGTGAGGCTGTGGTCACCTCATTGCGCTTGAAAAAAGCTGCATGCGAAAGAAGATGAGCTCTATATGTTCTGAATATGGTACAGGAACAGTCCTGGAACGACGGTTCTGTCAGCATGACATTGCGTGTTATGAGTCCGCCTGCTTGGCTGGGTGGTATTGAGCTTTCATCCCATGCAAGCGAGCCAGGATTAGATTCCTGGCAGGGTTCGAGATTTTCTTCACTCGTGGACTGAGTGTTGTGTTGTCTTCCTCACCATTTCATCCTCGTCCGACGCGCAAGTCGCCCAATGTGGCGTCTAGTGAAGACTCGCACTTGGCGGCCGAACTTCTTCGAATGGGGCTTCCCCTAACTATATACAGGAGTTGATATAAGTCAACGGGGACAGTTGAAAATGTGTGCCCCGACCGGGACTCACTGGGATCCCCTGCTTACATGGCATACGCTCTGTCAATCAGAACCACCGAGGACACAGAGGATAGTGCAACTGCAGGGACGTATCTCTGGCAAGCCTCCCGTGAGACCCACATTCACAATCTATTGTCCCACACTATATTTATCGTGCCCCTGCCCATTATACTCATTACTCGACGCTTTGTGCCGATTCCCGTAGAGTTCGGGTACTGTTTGTGCATCTGCACAAAAGAAGATGGTCAAATAACCGGTGAGCCTTATATATATATGAAGATGGTATCTGTTCTTTCGTATATATATATATATATATATATATATATATATATATATATATATATATATATATATATACACAGGGTGTTACAAAAAGTTACGGCCAAACTTTCAGGAAACATTCCTCACACACAAAGAAAGAAAATATGTTATGTGGACATGTGTTCGGAAACCACATGTTGTGTCGTACTTAGCACATGTTCTAGCAGCACAGGTAGAGTATCCCGTATGAAATCATGGCGGTGAATCGAGGAAGTACAGTACATACTGACGAAACTAAAATGAGCTCTAAAATGGAAATTAGCGTTTCCGGACGCATGTCCACATAACGTCTTTTCTTTATTTGTGTGTGAGGAATGTTTCCTGAAAGTTTGGCCGTACCTTTTTGTAACACCCTGTATATGAAGTGTGATGGAGGTGAATTATTGTGTCATTAAGCGTCGGTAAAGGGCTATGATTCTTCTCTTTGCAAACTTGGTACACTTTGTGCATGAAAGGAATTCTTCTGATGCGTTCCTAGCTGGGAAGCCCGGCGACCAGGTGGTCACAGGTAGTGCTCACGGGCGAGCGGAGGTCGCGCGCCTATGTCGGCACGCTTCACAGAGGGCAAAGGGTTAGCGTCAGGCGAAGACGGAACACCATATATATATATATATATATATATATATATATATATATATATATATATATATATATGAATATCGGGACATCCGAAAGAACAGATACCATCTTCATATATATTCCTGAAAGGGACTAGCCTGCCCGAAGTCCCTATCTGAACCCAATGGATCGTCTCCGGTATGAGTTGTTCGAACGTCGACTTTGCTCAACAACCCAGCATCGAACATTCTCTGATTTCGGCTCTGGAGGAAGACTGGGCTGCCATTCCTCCATACCCTCTGAGACCTCACTGGAAGTGTCCCCAACAGAGTTCAAGTCCTCACAACGGTGTAGGGTGAACAACTTTTTCATCCCGAACTACTTTTTAGCCGTAATGTTTTGTTCTGTGTTTTCACCAAGACACTTATTAACCACGGGCCTGAGAATCAAAGAGAAATCTGCTCTCTCAAATTCATTAATAGCCCAGATACAGACATCAGCTATTTAATAAAAAATCATGCTGTTTCTTGCCGCCAGAATAACGGACCTCTACGAGAGAAATGCAGTTGAATAACTCTTTTGTTGAGTTAATAGGAAGTAATAGAATAACTATAGTCGAAAACTGCTACTGGTGGGCCATTCACAGGCCACAATAACAGTTGTAATTTCCATATTTCTATGTATTTAAATTCTTTAAAAAATATTGGTGCCAGCATCTCGGTTATTTAAGACATTATGAGAATTCATTTTTGCCTGTCTGATGATCCCCTGATCACTATTAAAATAGGAGAAAACAGGTTACAGATACCTTTAACGGGACAAAAATAATTTGAGGTCAAAATGCTAGGCTGCTCTCCGCGTATAATGGCAAAAGCAAAATCTTTTCAATAGTGAACGCTACTTTTAGGTCAATAACTGCGATAAATTAACGAAAGAGTTATTAATAAGGTACTCCTTGAGTTTGTGTCTGAATGTCTGAGGATTTTACATTTTCTGTCTGATATCCACTGACAACCGGACAATCTGTTTAAAACATCTGCACTAGAATAAGGAATTCAACCGTCTGAGGATTTTCGATTTTCTGTCTGATATCCACTGAAAACCGGAAAATCTGTTGTAAACATCTGTACTAGAATACGGAATTCAACCCTTAACCATAGATGGTGACAGTAGTGTATACAGAAATATTTGTCACTTGTGTTTCTATGGTAGCGGATTTCAATGTTTACCCTAAACTCATTTTTGTAACTGAAGGCAAATGTTATGGAGTGAAGACGTGGGCAAGAAAGCTTAAGAAACCATAGATCCATGAAGGAGCTTCTGCAATATGTTCGGTAATTAACTTTATACAATGTTCTTGTGCACGTTTCTATTGAATAAATATAGGGGGCGATCAAAAGTTTCTGTCCGAACGCCACGCTAACCCCTCGTTTAAATGTCGGTGCTTATACACCTGCATCGGAGTCGCGGTAATTTGCATGTATGCTACAGCAACGCATAGTAACGGATACTTTTTGATCGCCCCTTATATATAAACCCTAGCAATCTTTCCGAGAAGACTATTATGACAGTATTGAGTTAAAGAGGGCAAATTATGCTAGCGATCCCGCCAGCCAGTCAATTCAGTTACAGAGATTTCCGAGTGCAAATCCAGCAGAACTCAGCTTTACGTCCTGTGGAAGTTACGTGGTTGTGGCCACGAACTCTTTAGCTCGGTAAACGCGTCCATTTCATTCCAGCCCATTTCAAAACAAATATAAACCATATTAAACCGAATATATCTTTCCGACGTATGGCTGCACGAAGCCCATAAGCTACGACCGAATGCGCGGCGCGGCGTGGTGGCCCTGAAATTCCGGAGAGCTGAATTTATGGGTGCCGCGTCGCTGTGAGCCACGAGCCGCCGCCGGGAAAACTCGGCGGGAAACTTGGCTCTGCGTGGAAAAGTCTCGTGACCGAAGGGCGGCGGGTGTCACAAAGAGCCTTCTTCGCAAGCGCGGCGCCGAGCTCCCCGGGGACTGTGGAATCGGCGGTAGTGCACTATCACGCCACTATTCACGCCAGTGAAACGAACTTTCTAGTGAAAAACGAGCAGCTCTCCCGAATGACATGCTAACGACAGGGACGTTATCGCATTGCGACAGTCTTTCAGTGCTACTAAAGCGAGGGTTGTTCATTTACTTGTACTCTCTGCGGACTCTACCCCGATTTACGCTACATTGTGTTACAACTACTCTGCGATTCAAATTAATGTGCATGTAACAGCGCACTAATATTTAATACTAGCGTTTGCGTAATATTTACAACAAAAATAATTATGTAAACATATACCAGGCCTACTGAAGAAATAATATATTACAGAGCTGTTTCTTTTTCTAGGCCATTCTGGCTAATACGATTTGTCGTGATGACTGTTAGATAGCATTCTTTGATTTAGTTGACAAATTGCAACACCTTCTAAACTTCTGACGCTAATTGAGGCTATAAGAGCACGGTCTTTTTCGGATGTACTACTGACTAAAAAGCAATTCTTGTTGTTGGAGTCGGACGTTTTCATCAATCGTGCCTTTTGTTCTTGTGATGACAATTCCACGGAAACCTTCCATACTCCAACAGTTTTCGTACACTTAGCTTAAAAACGTTTTCAAGTAACGAAATATTTTAATAAGAATTTTTATACTCTATTGCACCCCCTTAAATTTCCAAAAATCATTCAGACATGAAAATTTTTATTTTCTGACGTGAAAACAATTACGTATTTTCATACATTTGTCTTTAAAAATCCTTTCACAATGAAATATATTTGTAAAACGTTTCATCCCCTATTTCACCCTCATACAGGTTCAGCTTCCAATAACACTGAAACACATAAATATTTTTATTTCTGACCGAGGAATCAGATACGAATTTTTGTAACCATAGCTTAAAAATTTCCTTAAAGGAGGCGTCTTTCAAAAAAACAAAAAAAAGTTTCATCCACAATCCCATCACTTAAGATGGAATTTTAAAAAAAAATCCTTCTTTAACTTTCCGTACAGTATAATATCAATGCTCTATACATTTCAGGTTTGTATCTCTAGCAGTATGGGCTGGGCGATGAGAAGTCAGTGAAACCGTCAGGACATTTCCTTTTACAAGTAGATACACCGAGGAGGTAAAACATTGTGCCACTGCCCACCGCAAGGTTGCAAGCCGATTGCTAGTATGGTGGGCATCTAACTTAGAAAGGAAAGAATATAAGCATAAGAGAGACGAATGGGCAGTCATTGTAGCGGAGATACTGACCGCAAATGGGTAAATCTACTGATGTCAGTGGTTTTAACAAATGGCACATTGTTGTGGCACTGCGGCTATAACCGAGAATCTCTGAAACGGTGAAATTTGTCACCTGTTAGCGTACTACTGTCGTGAGCACCTATGGAAACTGGCTGAAGGGTGGACAAATAACAAGTTTACGTATGGTATTGGACGACCACGTCTCATCACAAAACTGAGTAATCCATAATAGGCGATGATCAGAGTACAATGGTGATGTACGCACAAGTGTTTAGGAGCATACCGTTCAATGGCCGTTGTTGAATATGAAGCTCCACATCACCAAACCCCTACGTGTTGATTCAACAACATCGTCAGCTTGACTACAGTGGGAACAGGATCACTGAGTTTTCAGCATGGATCAACATAAATGTGTAGCCTGTCGAATGAACCGCATTTCGTGTTACACCAGGCCGATGGTTGGCTCCTTACACCCCATCATCCGCGCGATTGGCTGCACGAAACGTGCACCATGCTACGGATTCAGGCCGCTGAGGGTACATTGAGTTGGGCTTCCATAGGACCTGTGGTGATAACTGAAGGCATCGAGACATCAGCTAGCTACCTGAACATTATTGCGGACCACCTGCATCACATCATGCTTGAAGTCTCCCCCCCCCCCCACCCTTTGGTCCCCCCCTCCCCCATGGCGACAACAACTTCCAGCAGGATAATTGCAACATGTTGCGAGGTCAGTATTGCGCCACAGCGGTTGTAGGGGAATTATAGTGAACTCACACTTATGTCTTGGACAGTAAATGTGCCCAATCTGTACCCTCTTGGAATCCATATCGAGCACCAGCTGCGTGCCCGTAAACCACTATCCCTTAATTTGCGGGAATTGTTTGACCTGTGCGTAGACATCTGGTGCGGCAATATGCCTGGAATCCTGTCAAGGACTTGTAGACTCCATGCCAAGAAAAATCTCTGTTGTAATATGTTTGGGACGTGGAACGATAATTTATTTAACAGGTGGTCAATGTTACGGCTCATCGGTGTAGAGATTACCACCTACAACCGGATGTCCAAAACATTTCTGTATGAGTCTTGATTTTGTACAGTTGGAAAACTTGTAGTTCCTTCGTTAGCATCCATGCTTTAAAAATGACAAAATACATTGTTTGTAGTATCCAGTTGTATGATACCAGTATTGCATTGTTTTACATGTCAAGAAATGATTGACTTAAGCAGGCATACGGTGTTTAGGTGCGAGCAGTAAAACACCGATTCTCTAAAGAATCGAACTTCCATGTATAAAACGTCTTCAAACTTCTGACTACTTTACAAATGAGTTAATGTGTTAAGTATCTGTCGTTAATCATGTAATCGATAAAGAATTCGGATAATGTTTGAAATTATGTTTAAATCTTGTTGGAAGTTTCTGAGTGCTCTTATTATTATCAAACGCAGGACGAGTTTATTTTGGGTCATTTGCGTTGCGTCTTAAGCAACTCCAGTTTTTCCTGTATCTCAGTGTAAACGATGCCATATCTCCTAAAACCTGTATCACTGAATGAAGTAATTTTACAGGTACATTCAGTGCTATATGTGAGTACTGTCCCCAAAACACGTTTCGAATACAGTCAGAAGTGAAGAAGAAATAAAGAAAACATCATTTCTGCTGCTGCAGTTTTATTGCGTGAACAGCGAATGTGTAGTAAGCGATTAACTTCTATCTTTTCATAATTTTGTGGGTAGCAACAGCCAGAAAAATTTTCGTAAACGTTCGAAATAATGTGTTACGTTCGTTGAAAGTCGATATGTGCTGTCATTCTCAAATGCTGCATGAAGATACACCGTCAGCCACAACATTATGACTACCTACCTAATAGCCAGTATGACTATCTTTGGCACACATAACAGCGGCGACGCGTCGTGGCATGGAAGCAATGACATCTTGGTACGTAGCTGGAGGAAGCTGGCACCACAAGTGCGCGCAAAAGTCACCTAACTCCCGTAAATTCCGGGGAGGAGGGCGATGTGCTCTGAGGCCACATTCAGTCACATCCCACATGTATTCGATCGGGTTCAGATATGAAGAGTTGGGGGGCGAGGGGGCGACACTTCAGTTGGAAACCACTATTGTGTTCCTCGAACCCCTCCATCACTCTCCTGGCCTAAGAATATGGCGCATTACCTTGCTGAAGAATGCCACTGCCGTCGGAAAACATGTTTGTCACCAAGGGTTGTATGTGGTCTGCAACTAGTATACGAAACTTCTTGCCCGTCATGGTGCATTCCAGGGGCTCCCCCTGACCCACGAATGCCGACGTGAATGTGCCCCAGAGGATAATGGACTCGCTTTGGTCGTCGGATGCGGAGGTCCATCTTTAGAAGTGGCCGGGTCACTGTATGTTCAGAGGCACAGATGTACTCTGCCAACCGCTAACGCCTGATGTTAGTTCCGCCGCGGTCCGTCGCCTGTACTGTTTTACCAATCAGCCCATCCTGCGGCGTCCGAAATTTGTAATGAGGGGTGGCCGCGCAACGACGCCTGGACCTGGTTTCACCTTGATTTCGCCACGTGTTGAAGACACTCACCACAGCACTCCTGGAACACCCGAAAAGTCGTGCAGTTACCGAAATGCTCGTGCCGAGCCTCCGGGCCATCGTAATCTGCCCTCGGTCAGATTCGGAAAGCTCGCGCGCTTTCCCCATGCTACACAAGGACAGCACTCTCACTGATATTACATGCACCTTGCGTATGTGTGAGAAGCAACCACTCTCCGCCAGGTGATGCTGGTATCGCCTGGACGGATCTATATCGATAACAGGTAGGTGATCATAATGTTCTGGCTTGTCAGTGTAGTCTGAGTATTTTTCACAAGCCATATGCAGGGTGGTCAGAAAATGTGTGAAATGCTTGTAGGGATGTTACAGGGCAGGTTGTATTGAGACATAAATGTTAAGAAAGAAATTCGATACCTTGCTCCGTTTCCGAGTTACTTAGCATAGACTTTAACCAATCGGGGCGTTGCGCGCTCGCATTCAAGCGGCCTGCCAGGGGCGGTGTTGCCCAACGAGTGCTTTGTCTCGTTAGCTGAAACTTGAATTTACGTGCGCGATGATCTGATTGGCTAACTTAAATGCTAAATAACTCGGAAACGGCGCTACGTATCGAATTTTTTTGTAACATTTATATCTCAGTACAACCTGCCCTGAAACATCCCTACAAGCGTTTCAGACATTTCCTGGCCCCACTGTATTCAGTTTCTAACTACAGAAGCTGGTTTTCATGCGCTTCAATGTTTATGACTCATATCCTGTAAGCTATGGGTCGTTAAATGATGTAGTTTTTCTGGTGCATTCACTGCTGTATATGGATACTGTCTGTAAAATGTGTCGCCAATAGTTAGAAGTAGGGAAGTTACAAATTAAAACTTCATACCTGGTGTGTCAGTTTTACCGCGTGAACAGTGAAAATGATATAGTAGGAAAAAATTTGTTTCTGATCACTTGGTGTGTATGGGAGGGAAAGGGCGTTAGTAAAATTTGGAAATTTGTGGTAAGGTTTGATGGGACCAAACTGCTGAGGCCATCGGTCCCTACGCCTACACACTACTTAATCTAACTTAAATTAACTTGCGCTATGGACAACACACACACACCCATGCCCAAGGGGGGACTCGAACCCCCGACGGGCGAAGCCGCACGGACCGTTACAATGTGCCACAGGCTGCGTGGCCCCGCGCGTTGAGAGTGAGTCGGTGAGAAAATGTTTCACAAAGATCAGAAAGGAAGTGTAAAGTTTCTTACAAGACGCTTAGTGTATTTATATTCAGTTAGTGGATGAACTGGAGTCCAGGCATTTTTGCGCCGTCACTTACGTTGCCTGAAGATACACTGTTTGTAACTGTGTGTATGTGTGTGTGTTTGTGTGTATGTGTGTGTGTGTGTGTGTGTGTGTGTGTCTGTCTGTCTGTCTGTCTGTTTGTGTGTGTGTGTGTGTGTGTGTGCGTGTGTGTGTGTGTGTGTGTGTGTGTGTGTGTTTGTGTGTTTGTGTGGAATGTTCACAGACAGGGAAAACAATAACAGAGGTAATGAGAGCGTTTAGAGATCTCTTTGGTGAGGCCTCATCTCATAAATGAACTCTGTTTGATTGATGAAACGTGTTTTTAGTTTCATGTAACGTCAAAGACAGGTTGCGTAGCGGACGCAAACAAGAGGGGAAACGTGTCCCATCGACGCATAATCAATTGGGCACTTTGCAATGGAATCATTTCGTAAACTAGCAGCTGAACATAATAGAGCACGTTCGACGGTGCATGAATAGAGTAGAGTTGATTGGAAAACGAAAGTTTTAGCCTGGTACTGTGAATGAGTTATGAGACAACTGCATGGAACAATGAGTTGCAGCTTGCTGTGCTTTGTTGTCACAGTTAGTGTCCTGCTCAAAGGTGTTATTTTGTGATGAATGTGTGATATCACGCAGCTTACACAGGAGAAATGTGGTTTCCCAATTCGTGGATGAGTTGAAAAGGAACTCGCTTGATGTTATGATATTGGGTAGAATGTCATCACAATACCTACTGACTGCATTCTTTGAAGGTTACGTGGGTGCACACTTTCATTTGGACATGCTGCAAACGTAGTTAACATCTCAGCTCGGAATTGGCTGCACATCCAGCATACTTTGCTGATTCCTAGTTGAACAATTTCGAGGCTGCAGGATTGGGTCGTGGTTCAGCAACCTAACCAGTTCGACTAAAATGGCCGCTACTCAGCCCAAATCTTGTAAAGCCAGACAACTCATTGTGAAACAATAAACAAGATTCATGTGGACCAACGTCGATTCAAGATTAATGAAAAGTTGTTCAGAAAGCTTTTCGATGTATAATTCCTGAGATTGTCTGCAAGATGTAAAGGAGAAGATGGAGGCTTACAGATCTCTGCGTATGGCTCGACGGGGAACAAAATGATCCGCTGGATACCTAATCGTACGGTATCTACTGGGCCACACAGTAAACTTTCTGCGCTAAAATTATCTCGCTGAAACGTCAAAAGTCATGGGAAGGGCTGTCACAGTGCGTTACAGGCAGATGTAGAGCGAACATGGCAGCGCCCTGAGAGTTAACCCATTTTAACGTTGTATGACAGTCTGTGAATTTTGCATGGGACATAGTCCGTATTTGATCTTTAAAGAATTCGCAGTTCTGTGCTCAACAGCTTCTAGGAAGGATCTTCAGTATCGCACCGACAAAGTTTCCACACGGATAAACCGTCGCGCAGGACGACCGCAAGTGTTTGACGAATGGGCGTCACGTCGACTCCTTAGAGGAATACGGAGCTCTATCAACGGTCTAATGTGAGTCAGATAGTAGCCGATTTGAATATGTGGCACCAGGAACACATTTATCGCAGGAATGCACGGAGACAAATTTAGTGCAAACGCTTCAGGAAGTAAATATACCGTACGCCAAAAAAAAATTCCGAGATTGATTTTGTTCCTGGCGTACAAGCGACATCAGCGCAACAAATACGCCGGCAGCCTGAACAAACAACTGTAACCCACTGATGTACGAGGGTTGGAACTTAAATGATGGCAACTATTTATTCCCCACCCAGTACAAGAGAGTCCCATGTATGCACCTGTTACTGCCCTTCAGAGTAGTCACCAGCGTTGTGTAGAACCTGTTGCCAGCGATGTGGAAGGTGTAGTATACCGTTAGCCGACCTTGTTATGTTCGTGGTGCGAATGGAGTGATCTAACATTATGGTCATTCTTGTGTACGACTGTGATGGTGTTATCCTAACGCATTACGGTCCTCCACAGCAGACCGTCAATGCACAGTATTGCTGTTCGTTTCTGGAGCATCGCCTGCGACCGGTTTTGAGAATGAAGCGGCGACACTTTCTGCGCAACCCACTCATATTTTGCACGACAATGCGAGGGCGCATACAGCGCAAGCTGTGGCTGCTCTGTTCGGTCGATGAGACTGGGAAGTACGAGGCGTATTCGGAAAGTAAGGTCCGATTACCAGTGAAATGGAAACCACTGTGAAAATCCGATGGAACTTTGCACAGGTGTGTTATGCAGTGTTTTTAGTGTACCTGTCGATGGCTTCAAGTCGCTCTTTTCAGTTCAGAGCGCAAAATGATTACGTCGAAATGCGTAAAACAACAGTGCTTCCCACCAAGTATGTGGATTGGGTGAGCATTTTAAAGGAAGAATGAAGACGCTCTTGCAGCGTTTCGATGGGACATGTTTAATTACCCATAATCTATTTATTGGCTTCTTCTGCTGTTCATGTCTGTTCAAATGAAGCGCTGGCTACGAAGACAACATTTTGGCACAAACAACGAAAGGAACACCAGCGTAGAGAAATGGTGGAAAGAACAGGCGGCTGCTTTCTGTGACGAGGGAAGTGGAAGATTTGTGTAACGCCAGGACAAATGTCTAAGTCGGAGCGGCAAATATTTAAATTGGAAGGTGTTAGGTGTCGCTAAGTGTTGCGAGCAAAATTTTTTCTGTTTTTCACTGTGGTTTTCATTTCGTGACCGCTCGGACCTTACTTTCCGAACAGCCCTCGTACGGTACCATCCACCATAGTCCCCAGGCTTAAGTCGTTGTGACTCTGATTTGATTCTGAAGATGAAGGAACCACTTCGTGGCATTCGCTTCAGAACCGTTCCAGGTATTCGACAGGCAGTAGACCGCTCCATTCGCACCATCAACAGAACAGGCTCTGCTAAAGGTATACTACGCCTTCCACATCACTGGCAACGGGTTCTACACAACTCTGGTGACTACTTTGTCGGACAGTAGCAGGTGCAAACATGTAACTCTTTTGTATTGGTTATGAATAAATAGTTGCCACTGTTTAAATTCCAACCCTCGTATATTTGGCCAGTCAGTTGTAGTTGGCAGCGTAAGTAGTGGACGTTCGACAGTAGTGTGGCATCCTGCTTGTGTCACAGATCGCAATGCAGCAGCATCTCCAAATCAACGTTTTCTAAGAAAAATCAGTTTTTCAGGGAAACAATACACGCTCTTCTGGCGGGTCATAACAAACTTTTGTTACACTGAAAAATTTGTATTCGTCACATCTGTGAAGACACTTGTGCCTACCTTAGACACGTTGGGATCAGCAAAGGGCGACACTTACGGGTAATGGAATCATACAGAAATACCTCGTTCCAATCGCAACCCATCACACAGGAATACCTCGTTCCAATCGGCAACGCAGTACTCTGTGCGCTACAAAAGAATCAGTGACTGATTTTATTCCTGGCGTAGAAACGCCGTGTATGTCTTTTGAATGCAGCCGATGTCTGTCCCATGGCGTCTTCACGGAAGAGAGCAACACTGATTTTTTCGTGAATAGAAAGGATAAGGGACTTCTCTAAGAACCTATCCAACCCCCCCCCCCTCCCCTCCAATTCGGTTACGTACTCGGTGTCACCCAAGCACCTTTCTTGATCACGTTAGAAATGTTCCTGTCAGGGACTTCGACATACTTTGAGCTGAGTGGTTGGAGTCTCTGACAGCTACATTTTTAACGTCCTCAACAAAGGTGCTCGGATAGTACCAATTTTATTACTCAACTGGGGGTCTGAGACGAACCACTTGCTGTTTTATTCACATGCATGTAGACGTTTCACCCCTCCATGAGCTCGCCACAGAATGGCGCTGAACAGGAACGCTATGAAGCATAAACACCCTTTGCTCAAAAAAATGGCTCAAATGGCTCCGAGCACTATGGGACTTAACAGCTGTGGTCATCAGTCACCTAGAACTTAGAACTACTTAAACCTAACTAACCTAAGGACATCACACACATCCATGCCCGAGGCATGATTTGAACCTGCGACCGTAGCAGTCGCGCGGTTCCGGACTGCGCGCCTAGAACCGCGAGACCACCGCGGCCGGCTACCCTTTGCTGCATCAGGTCACTTTCAGAAGTTGTTTAATGGTTTTTAACACTCAATAGCCGTTCCATCCGTATACCAGACTTGAAATTGCGTTCGCACTATACTTCCGTGGGATTAGGTTACGTTAAGTGGGGTTGCAGCTCCACGATGTCAAGTACGGTTGAATCGTCAAGGGCGCTAAGGAGGATTACCAGCAGTGTCGAATGCGTTCCAGAATGTTGTCCTGTTGCACATCGCACCACGAACTTTCCTTTTCGACCAAAAAATGTGTTGTAGTCAACGCCTCAAAGAATGGGATGGTTTGATGGACGCATTTTAAGGCAGTTCCTAAGGAATTTTTGTGACGATTCTGAGCGCCGGCGTGTTTTAAATGCTCCCTCGGCCACCCATTAGAAAACCGTGCGATTTCAACGCTGGGAGTCGCGGTTCTGACCTCCATCGCAGAGACGTCAAGAGAAGGGGTGAAATGGGGTAAGAGGGGGCATAACGACCTTGTCATCGATGACATATCCACGATGGTGCGGGCAGATTTGTGGTGGATCATCATATGAACTCCTGAACGCTGGCCTCCTTTTTCACATGTGTGGCCACCTTACCGTCTGAAGCACCGCCGAGACCGAGGCTGATGCCACAGACTGCCACGCTTTTGCACGATTACAGAGGAACGTTTTAGGCAACTTTGACCCAGATTTCAGACATGCGTCGCAATGGGAGAGAATTACCAGGATTTGAAACTGTGATACATCTTCAGCGCAGTGTATATGTAGATTCTACAATGAAACTCGATTCTTTGGGTTTTACAGGTATTTACATTGAGCATCAGCGAGTTAATGTTTTTTATCGTATCTGTTACTAATTCCTAAGATGACAACACTAGTCTCACTTAGCATAAATACAAGCGTATTGTTGACGGAGCAACAATGTCACCTCCGCTAGCCGGCCGCGGTGGTCTCGCGGTTCTAGGCGCTCAGTCCGGAACCGCGCGACTGCTACGGTCGCAGGTTCGAATCCTGCCTCGGGCATGGATGTGTGTGATGTCCTTAGGTTAGTTAGGTTTAAGTAGTTCTAAGTTCTAGGGGACTGATGATCTTAGAAGTTAAGTCCCATAGTGCTCAGAGCCATTTGAACCATTTCACCTCCGCTAGCAACGCTTCATCGCTGTCAAAGTGAAGCCCTCGAAGACATTTTTCAAGTTTTGGAAACAGGTGAAAATCGGATTGGGCCAAGACGGGACTATATGGACGATGATCCATGACAATGAACCCAAGGCATCGGATTGTTGCGGATAAAAAACAAGATTGTTTATTGAAAATGGAAACAGTCATTTTCGAAAAATGTTCATTTCAGTTGAAAACTGCTCCATGGTCTCCGTGCACGTAATATCCTTCGTTGGTGTGGTACACATTTCAAAAAGTTTCTCGAAGTCTAAAAACAAATCTGACTGGTCGCCGCAGTTGCGCAAAATAGAGCTCACAAGAGCGCTGTGTGTAGAATCCATGCTGATTTCGATGGACAATGCTCTTTTTCTCTGCATTTGCGTGCGTACGACCCAAGCCTTTTCGGAGTGTATTTCTTACAATTACAGTACTTGCTCTAATTTTCCGCTTTTCTGTCCCATTCCATTTGCATATAAAGCGGCGGTAATGTGATACTATATCTTGTTACGTGTCTTAATATCCTTTATCTTTTTCTGTCGGTCCTAAAAAAGACATACGATGGAGGCAGCGTAACTGTTGTAAAGTCTCCCTCATTTACGCGAGATCAACGACGATATTATTCCAGAGGTTTTCTTTTGTGTTCCTTGCACACCTCACTATATGTGCGTATCTATAAGCTTACCTCCATCTCCTAAGTGTAAGATACCGTCTGTGAAGGAACCTAACTAATTCTCATGATCATTATTTCTGAACCGGAGCTGAATTGTCTAGACGAACTAGCTCGGCCGTGCAAGGTCGTGAAACCAAGTCACAAATATTACTTTCTTGTAATATGGGTCGACAGCTACAAAATTTTTTTTAGTGATATCTATTACTGTTATATTTTACGAATGCAATTTCGGCTTTTGTGCGATTTTCAGGCATAGGACTTTTGACATATGGGCTCCTGTTAGGCAGAGATGGCAACATATTACTTTGTTACCTCTGCATAATGTCAGTCTGTAAGTACATGGTACAAATGCCGAAACAGCAATCGTAAAATGAAACACTAACAGCTGAAAGCAAGATGAAATCACCTAAAAAGTCATGTACCTTGAGTACTTTGAACAGCGAGAGAAGTGTCCATGCGGACTCTGGGAGGAAGCCTAGAGAACTAAGGACTGTCAGAATGGCGATCGTTGGTAAAGTCTTGACTTGTTGCAGCACCAAAGAAAGAGGCATTGACCCAATGACCCAATGACAATAATGAACACAGGAGTGCCACCGTTTCACCCTCTCAGACGAGTTCTACATAGCCTGTGACATAAGGATACATTCATGCTGCATCCTTTCTGCTGGCAACCCGCTGATAGCACGCCGCACCTTGTCGTCCACCGGGTGCATTGTTGCTTTTACGCTGCAGCCTCGCTATTGGCTGCGATCTCCAGAAGTGATCACCCTGTAGCTGTTCATGTAGCAAGGTGTGCAAGCAGAGTCAGACACCTAGAGTGACCCTGAAGTGGGCAATCATACGAGTAGATCAAGTTTCGGGAGATAAGGCGATGGTCGTGACGCGAAAGGCAAACCTCCTTGTTACCATCCTATGTCGCCGGCCGGGGTACCCGAGCGGTTCTAGGCGCTTCAGTCCGGAACTGCGCTGCTGCCTCGGGCATGGATGTGTGTGATGTCCTTAGGTTAGTTAGGTTTAAGTAGTTCTAAGTCTAGGGGACTGATGACCCAGAAGTTAAGTCCCATAGTGCTCAGAGCCATTTGAACCATATTTGAACCATCCTATTGCGAGAATCGTAGTGAGTGGCGAGGCGAACAGCGATGGTGATCCTTAAATGCACCGGTAAGAGTGCGTTCATGCGGCCACCTCACTGCTCGTCACTTTCCACAATCACCCAGCGATCACTAGTCCAACCCAGTATGTCTTGCCGATCCATTTAACGTCAACCAACACTGCTGTTCGATACAATCCTCGCCAGGCGATGATATCAAGCTGGCTTGTGTTTTGTGCTCCGACCCCTGCTATATGTCCCGAAACTTGAGCCATGATTGGATGTTTCGGGGTCACTCCAGCGGTGCTCTGCTAGCTGTAAGAACGGCCGCACCCTAATTGCCCACAGCGAGCAGCGAGACTGCATCGTAAATCCAACAATGCTACCAGCTAGCAGCGAGATGCGATGTGGCAACAGCGAGCAACGGGTTGCCAGCAGCGACACTGTAGCATAAACTTACCCAACGGGTGAAGCACAGAGGCCATCTGTTGCACAAAACGATAACCTCTGGATCTCATAGCCAGTACCTTTAATACCAACGAATAAAGTTATAATCTGTTAAAGCCTGTCGATTAGCCCCTTCTTTAGGGTCGTCAACAAATAATCTTTCAACAAGATAACGCAAGACCATAGTTGACTGTCCGCCCCAATAGCTGAGAGTTCAGGGTGACGGATTGCCGTTCTACGGGCCCTGATTTGATTACCGACTGGGTCGGGGATTTTCTCCGCTCAGGGACTGAGTGTTGTGCTGTTTTCATCATCATTTCATCCCCATCCGGCGCGCAGGTCGCCCAATGTTTCGTCGAATGTAATAAGACCTGCACCAAGGCTGCCGGACCTGCCCCACATGGGGCCTCCCGGCCAGTGACCCCCAACGCTCATAGTTGACTGTGCCGTCCTGAACTACATCAATACAGGGTGTTCAAGAGTTGTTCTGGTCGGTATATTTCCTAGGTCAATCATCCGCAAAAACATCCGGTCTTGTGTTGCCAAGGCACTTCAGTATCACCACTTGGCAGCCATTTCTATTGATTATCACTGGCATGTATTTGTAGCAGCATTCAAAAACACACTATCCTAATTCAGTCAGTGGCCGTCTGGGTTAGGCCCACTAATTCTGCCAGAAGTGGCAACACCATATAGATTTTCGGAACCTATATACCGCTATATCAAAATTCAGCCATGTACACTCCTGGAAATGGAAAAAAGAACACATTGACGCCAGTGTGTCAGACCCACCATACTTGCTCCGGACACTGCGAGAGGGCTGTACAAGCAATGATCACACGCACGGCACAGCGGACACACCAGGAACCGCGGTGTTGGCCGTCGAATGGCGCTAGCTGTGCAGCATTTGTGCACCGCCGCCGTCAGTGTCAGCCAGTTTGCCGTGGCATACGGAGCTCCATTGCAGTCTTCAACACTGGTAGCATGCCGCGACAGCGTGGACGTGAACCGTATGTGCAGTTGACGGACTTTGAGCGAGGGCGTATAGTGGGCATGCGGGAGGCCGGGTGGACGTACCGCCGAATTGCTCAACACGTGGGGCGTGAGGTCTCCACAGTACATCGATTTTGTCGCCAGTGGTCGGCGGAAGGTGCACGTGCCCGTCGACCTGGGACCGGACCGCAGCGACGCACGGATGCACGCCAAGACCGTAGGATCCTACGCAGTGCCGTAGGGGACCGCACCGCCACTTCCCAGCAAATTAGGGACATTGTTGCTCCAGGGGTATCGGCGAGGACCATTCGCAACCGTCTCCAGGAAGCTGGGCTACGGTCCCGCACACCGTTAGGCCGTCTTCCGCTCACGCCCCAACATCGTGCAGCCCGCCTCCAGTGGTGTCGCGACAGGCGTGAATGGAGGGACGAATGGAGACGTGTCGTCTTCAGCGATGAGAGTCGCTTCTGCCTTGGTGCCAATGATGGTCGTATGCGTGTTTGGCGCCGTGCAGGTGAGCGCCACGATCAGGACTGCGTACGTCCGAGGCACACAGGGCCAACACCCGGCATCATGGTGTGGGGAGCGATCTCCTACACTGGCCGTACACCACTGGTGATCGTCGAGGGGACACTGAATAGTGCACGGTACATCCAAACCGTCATCGAACCCATCGTTCTACCATTCCTAGACCGGCAAGGGAACTTGCTGTTCCAACAGGATAATGCACGTCCGCATGTATCCCGTGCCACCCAACGTGCTCTAGAAGGTGTAAGTCAACTACCCTGGCCAGCAAGATCTCCGGATCTGTCCCCCATTCAGCATGTTTGGGACTGGATGAAGCGTCGTCTCACGCGGTCTGCACGTCCAGCACGAACGCTGGTCCAACTGAGGCGCCAGGTGGAAATGGCATGGCAAGCCGTTCCCCAGGACTACATCCAGCATCTCTACGATCGTCTCCATGGGAGAATAGCAGCCTGCATTGCTGCGAAAGGTGGATATACACTGTACTAGTGCCGACATTGTGCATGCTCTGTTGCCTGTGTCTATGTGCCTGTGGTTCTGTCAGTGTGATCATGTGATGTATCTGACCCCAGGAATGTGTCAATAAAGTTTGCACTTCCTGGGACAATGAATTCACGGTGTTCTTATTTCAATTTCCAGGAGTGTATTTATCGTGGTAAAGAATAATTAAAATTTCTTTGTTAGCTGTCTTTCGTGTTATTTAATTTTAACGGCTACCAAAGTGTTCGTGAATCGGCATAACGAACTATTACTCTGCCCGCTGTATTTGTTTTCTTTAGCGTGTCAATGGCCATTCCCGTCTGACGTGTTTGCCATGATTACTTGTCGCTGCAGTTGAAAGAGGATGTTTTTGCGACCCAAATTATTTCACCGCCACTCGCCTAGACCGCCTCCATAGCGCCTGAGTGGCGGGATGTTGGACTTCTTGGAGGCACGGTGTTATTGCCCATCCTTACAGAGATGAAAAGCAGCAACTATGGGAGTGAGATTCAGAGGGACAGAGAGTTTACACGTACTCTTCAGGGTTGATCATACTCAACCTTCTTGGTATTCAGCACACGGTCATCTAGCTCTCCGAATACGGAACGTACAGCGCCTGTCTAGGAACTATGACTGAGATGGGTAGCAGACTGCGAGCCGACAGCACCGTCTGGAACAGACCTGTGTAAAACTCCCCCCCCCCCCCCACTCACCCCCACCCCCCACCCATAGCATTGTGGTTGAATGATGAGCGACGATTTCGTAACCTATCGATATACATCTCACCGATTGCTCCACCCTAAAAGCTTTCTGTGCATCATAACCTAAATAGGATACCTTATCAAATTCAGATGGTCACCTGTGATGGGTTGAACTCTGCTGGGGACATTTTGAGTGACGAGTCTCTACAGGACGGCACATCATCCGTCCACAAGAGCTCAAACATGAGAAGATTGTAATGTTGGACACTGGGAACTGGTACGAAGTCCACGTTTTAGCTCATCCCAAACGTGTTTCTCTGGATTCAGATAGTCACTTTAGACAGACCAGTCCAATTCTCGAGTGTTACTGTCTACAAAAAATTTCCTCACAAAATCTCATTTACGACATCTTACATTGTCGTACTGACAATCGTTCTACTGTACGCCGTAGGTAATGCTGTAAGACGAGTTCACATCCTTGAGTATTTAGCATTTATTTAATCGCGGTGGAGGGACGAAAAACACACCCAAGCCGTAAGACAAACCACTCCGTATTTCACTGTTGGCGCTACATGTGATAGCAGATAATTCTGCAGGGCCGACTGGGGTGGCCGAGCGGTTCTAGGCGCTACAGTCTGGAACCGCACGACCGCTACGGTCACAGGTTCGAATCCGGCCTCGGTCATGGATGTGTGTGGTGTCCTTAGGTTGGTTAGGTTTAAGTAGTTCTAAGTTATAGGGGACTTATGTCCTTAGTAGTTAAGTCCCATAGTGCTCAGAGCCATTTGAACAATTTTTTTTTTGTTCTGCAGGCATTCTCCAAACCTAAACCCTTCCATCGGATGGGCACAGTATACAGCATGATTTTTCACTCCAAATCACTCATTTTCAGACATCCAGTGACCAGTCTAGCAACACTGCCATTTAACTCTCTACGCATAGTCTTTATTCTAGCTGGACTGTTGTTAATATTTTGGAGATCAAAAGTGATTTCTTCCATTGATTTCATCTCAATTTTCGCTGTCACCAGCCGCAGTTCTTGACGGCCCCTCATCGTCAGTACATGAGATCTGCTTTGTCCTGGTTTGGTTGTGGTTGTTACTTCGTGTTTCCACGTCACAACCACATGACCAAAGTTGACTTGGTCAGCTTTAGAAGCGTTGAAATGCCCCTGGAAAATTTGTTACTCAGGTTAAATCGAATTTTAGTCCAAGTTCGAAGTCACTGAGGTCTGCTGTCCGAAGCATTCTGCTGTTAGTGCTTTTCTGCCTACAACACAATAACACACTCGTCCATATATGCCGGAGGGTCCGACTATCGTAGCATCTAGTGGATAGTTCCGCATTGCAAAAGGGTGAGACGTATGCTTGCGATCCGAGAGAGTGTTCAGATATTAGAAGTTGGTTCTCAACATTTTCAGTTGCAACATAAAATTGCTTGAAATCATCTTTGTCTTATCATACCAAAAACGTATTATTTATATGTTTCTTTTGGTTTCTCTGAAAGTTATTTTCATCAAATTTATATGCTAGTCAGAATCGCAATATATACACTATGGTATCGAAAGTATCCGGACTTCTGGTTGAAAATGACTTACAAGTTCGTAGCACCTTCATCGGTAATGCTGGAATTCAATATGATATTGGCCCATCTTTAGCCATGATGACACCTTCCACTCTCGCAGGCATACATTCAATCAGGTGCTGGCATGTTTCTTGGGGAATGGCAGCCCATTCTTCACAAAGTGCTGCACAGAGGAGAGGCATCGATGTCGGCCGGTGAGGCGTAGCACGAAGTCGGCGTTCCAAAACATCCCAAAGGTGTTCTATAGGATTCAGGTCAGGGCTCTGTGCAGGCCAATCCTTTACAGGGATTATATTGTCGTGTAACCACTCCTCCACAGGCCGTGCATTATGAACAGGTGTTCGATTGTGATGAAATACACAATCGCCATCGCCGAACTGCTCTTCTACAGTGGAAAGCAAGAATGTGCTTGAAACATCAATGTAGGCCTGTGCTGTGATAGTGCCACGCAAAACAACATGGGTTGCAAGCACCCTCCATGAAAAACACGACTAAATCGTAACACCACCGCCTCCCATTTTCCATTTTTATAGTAGGCACTACACACGCCGGCAGATGACTTTCACCGGGAATTCGCCATACCCATACCCTGCCATAGGATCGCCATATTGTGTACCGTGCTTTGTCGTTTCACACAATGTTTTTCCACAGTTCAGCCAATGTTTACGCTCCTTACAGCAAGCGAGGAGTCGTTTGGCATTTGCCGGTGTGATGTGTGGATTATGAACCGCTCGACCTTGAAATCCAAGTTTTCTCACCTCCAGCCTAACTGTCATAGTACTTGTAGTGGATTCTGAGGCAGTTTGGAATTCCCATGTGATGGCAGGATAGATGTCTGACGACCCTCTTCAACTGTCGGCTGTCTCTGTCAGTCTACAGACGATGTCGGCCTGTACGCTTTTGTACTGTACGTGTCCCTCCACGTTTCCACTTCACTACCACATCGTAAATAGTGGATCTGGGTATGTTTTTGAGTGTTTAAATCTCGCGTGCAGAAATATCACTTTACCATGTCCTAAATCCGTGAGTTCCGCGGATCGCCCCATTCTGCTCTCTCACGATGTACAATGACTACTGAAGTCGCTGATATGGAGTACCTGACAGTAGGTGGCAGCACAATTCACCTAATATGAAAAACGTTTGTTTTTGGGAGTCTACGGCTACTTTTGATCAGATAGTGCACGTGGTGACATAATAGGATTTATGGGAATCAAATACATGGGCTAATACTATGAAGTCTGACACAATATCACTACTGAAATTACGATGTCTTTCGAAGTAAATCAGGTGTTTTGAGTGTGATAACTAGTTTCGCATGAAACACGATGCCTTAATTAATATTAAATTTTGACCTTTTTGCGAATAATTAAATTTTTGCATGTGTTTAGCTTTCCTGTTCTCACTCTAAGTCGTATCAGTTAATACGCTGTTAATATCATTTGAATGTAAACTGACAGTCCAATGGGTGAGAGATTCTTTTTCTTTATTGTGATTTGATCTAAATCACTAGTTACGGCCTAGGCGGCTCGCCCCGTCGGATGTTCGAGTCCTCCCTCGGGCATGGGTGTGTGTGTTGTCCGTAGTGCAAATTTGTTTAAGTTAGATTAAGTAATGTGTCAGCTTAGTGACCGATAACCTCAGCAGTTTGGTCCCATAAGACCTTACCACAAATTTCCAAAATTTCTAAATCAGTTGTTGTGATCGTGACATACTGTCTGGCTAACACTATTACATAAACGCCACCCGCCACATTTACGTAATAGCCTGCCTCTGTTGAAGGTGGGCAGCGACAGATAGCGGAGCAGTGCAACAGCTGCAGTGAAGTCATGGAACTGCAAATTCGATTTAAATCATTGTATTATCGTAACACTGATAGTAGCTATTCCTTTTTTGAATCCGGTATATGCCTTTTTTAGTACTGCCTTTTAACACAGTAAATAATTAGGAAGTAAAGTTTTTCTTCGGTACACAAACAACATTATTTCCTCAGAAATTAAACGGAGCTGTGGACCGTATAAATCTGGATAAACCACACCAACTAACATAACGGAAATTGTGGTTTTGGACGTCTTCGAATGGAGACTAGAATGAACGCTAGCAAGCAAACATAGAACGAGCTCAGCAGCCACTGCTGAAATGAGGTCTCTTCTAGATCTTTTATGTATTAAGGGGTCCAGTTGTGCTCATTTTTATGCATCCTGCACGTGTTCGAGTGTATTCTGACGTAATTTATTGCACTCTTATTAGGGCATCGTCTTCGCGTGTTCCTAAGTCTAGGTATCCAAGAAGTTACTGGTAAATTTCTGGTGCCTCTACCACCCATCGTCATACCATACGTCCATCCCACCTCATTATCATTTTCTCTGGACTTGAAACTTTTTTTGACAGAAAAATAGCAGCCTCTTTGGAATCTTCAATCTGTATACTATGTAAGCAGAAAAATTAACTAATTACAATTGTAATGGAATTTGGTCGATTCCGACTCAAAATTTTAACGTAAAGTAATTATTCAGTAAGAATTACACCGAACTGCTTGACATTCCTGAACACCGTGTTGAAAGTTAATATTCCACGACGTATGCAATAACAAGACTGAGGCAGTGACTGTTTCCTTTCGCGCACTCCGTGGATCGTTGCTACTCCTGTGTGATTTCCGTCTCGAATACAGAAGACTGTTTACAGCCCTGTGGGACTTACCTTGTCCCTCTCTACCATATTTAAATTTCGTGCACAAGTATTATTTCCTTTTATTATAGATTCTATGTGTTTTCCGTTCCTCCAGGATTTTCCCGGTATGTTCGATACTTCACCAACAACAGGAAGAAGGTTTCCTGCTTCCTGCGACTACTCTCCCCTATGGCTGTAAAGCTTAGCCTCTGCCGCGGAGGGAACCCCAGGTCCATCTGTTTGACGATCCGTTTTTATGGATCGCTGTTTGTAGGCGACATAACCCTCCCTGCAGATGTCCTGTGTCACAACTTTTACGCACTCGAAAGCCTAGAGCATTCCTCTCCACAGGCTGTTACACTTTAGTCAACTTGTATCTTTTCTATGACTATCTCGGTGCATAGCTGTTGTTTTAAACGTAGAAAGAGACGCAAAATTTCTCGTGCAGGAGACTTTAGTAGTATCTTGTAAGATCTTAAGCTGTAGATATTAAATCACTGTAATGTCATATGTTTCATCCTGAATATTCTTGGATTGTAAACAAGAATTATTCATCGACGGAGATTGGTCCAAGGTCATTCCACTTTATCCATAAAACGGGTACATAAAACGTTGCGAAGACTCGTTGTGTGTAAATGATGAAAACGAGAACACTAACTTTAACTACGGATAACTGCGACTTTCTGTAATCAGTAGACAGTTCTTCAATGTCACTGGGTTTCAGGAAATCCATAAGTAACGCTATACAGTTCCAAATAACCGGTAATGTGAACTATTACACACTACCAATGTTCGTGAATTGCTAATCCTTCTAGCCTGATGCTTTGTGTTGTCGGTTTTCGTGCTATTATAATCTGATTTAGAGTAGTTGTTGTTTGCTTACCAATACACGAATGAGAGCCAGCAACGTGAGCTGCCACCGTGTTGCCACTTCAGCTGAGAAAACCACTGCGCATGTCATTTCTGACCAGAAACTATTCCCGCCTCAAAAATTCCTTGTGTTTCAACATAACGCCCTTCGTAAACACAACTGAGCTCTGAATTTTGACATCACTTGTTAGAGACTTAGATCATGTGAGAGCTTCAAAACATTTGCATGAGTTGTGTAGAAGATAGAGACGTTAAACTACATACTTGTTGCGAGTTAAATGTTTACAAAACAGAGAAAGGAGATTTTCCAAATCTTGTACAGAGCAAATGCAGTGAATACGCTAATTTCTAAAGAACAGCTGTCGGGCTATCAGTCAACGAAAAAACAGAACAAGAATTTGAGTGAACTCAGTCGTTAATGAGATATTTTCTTCGAATGGAAAAAGTTCTCCCGTTTAAAAAAAAGGAACGTTACTGCCCCCTCTTATTAACATTAATAATAGAATGACAAAACTGAAATTCCGACATCAGCCGCGATCGGTCATTGAGACTAATTAAGTGACAAGTTAAAATTTGTGCTGGACCGGGTCTCGAATCTCGACCCTCGCTTTACGCAAGGGGTCTCCTTAACCACTTTGGCTATCCGAGCTCGCTTTTCGTCCAACCCAAATTCCCACCTTGTCACACATTACATACGTAGCGTCTGCTGCCCATTACCCTCAATGCTCGCAACTTCACGCTGATTCCCGCAAGATGTCGGATGAAGAGTGCATCTGCACTGAATGACCATTAAGGGCCATCAAGACGTACACTCATATTAACTTTCTATCCTGCAGTGTCTGAAACAGTCCGAAACGCTTGTAAGGGTGTCGCAGTTTAAGTTGTGCTGGGAAATATTTTTTATGAAAAACAAAAGAAAAAAAAATCCGTAAGTGGCGCCGTTCCCGAGTTAACAGGCGCTGAAGTTAGCCAGTCAGACCGTTGCGTGCGCATCACCAGAGACAACTTCTCCACACGTTTTCTTCTTTTGTTTCACTAAAATCGCGGGCCGCTAGAATTTCAGAGCACGGCCACCTAAATTTCCAACATCAACTTTAAATAACTCTAAAAAGGCGCAACGAATCGAATTTTTTTCTTAACAAATATTTATCAGCACAACTTATCTTGTAGCACCTTTACAAACTTTTTAGACTGTTTCTGACCACGCTATATATGTGGGTGCCGGATCAAAAACCAACTGCTTGTGTTCCTTCGGACCTGTCCGAAAGGACAAACACCAAACAAATAAATAATAACCGAATGTTTTGAGATGCTATATAGATCTACATCATACGCACATTTATGAGTGTTGGCTGACTATTTTAGAAGACAGAGACATTATGTCTGTTTTATATCGTGGCAGAGAGAGGAGCGCTTTAATAGCTGTCTGCAGAGAGTACATGCCGACACTACTATGTTGCAGTTGTGGTCCTAGATTGAAAAGGCACCAAATAATTTTTATTAGACTATCGTTACTTCAGTGCTTACATATGCAAATAGCGGCATCATTACAGTGCAGAATCAGTTATCACTGATGCATATGCGATGATTTACGAAACTGGCACAACATCCAAAACTATAGTGAAGGCAATGGAAACATTTATGATCATGGTCTCTCTGAGAAAATATACCGAATTACTTCTTGCCCCCGAAAGGTTTTTAACTAATACTGGGCTTCAGATTCCTTTCCGCCACATTTCATTCTGCAGAATGATCCAGTTATTTCCTTCCGTATGTACTGCAAATGTGTTTGTATCAAGAGGATTAGTCCTACATATACTACTGTCTTCGAAGCAGAATAATCCATTAGAAGTAAAACCCACTAAAACTTGCAAACTTATTGATCAAGTAAAATAAGTATTGCAAGTAGAAACAATTAACTATTACCTCAAGAGAGTGTAAGGAATGTAAACGACACGGGAGTCAAGAGATATGCAGAGTCATGGATTTATCAAGAAACACTTCTGCTATACTTCGCTTCTCTACACGTTTGTGGCGCAAGGACAACGCCGATTCAGTAACTTTCCATGAAATTTGTTGAAAATCACAGTGTTCCCAAGAAACTTCGTCGAAATAGAGTTTATTTTATGATTTTAGTCACGGCGTGGAAGAACCTAAACATGCTACATCAACTTCTAAACCCAGCGTCCGTCTTTTCTTTACATCTTTTCCGTCGTTATATCTCTATCACACACTTGGGCTATTTGTAAAATAAAGTCTGGTCGGTCATCAAATGGAGACCACAGTGAAAATTAAAAAAAAATCTTAAATTTGTATCAATTAGCTACATCTTCCAGCTACTTCTCTACGACTTTTGTCGTAGCCTTTTACTAACTTACCAACAGCCTCATTACACAAGGCAGCCGCGTGATCGTTCCGGCAATTCTCTACGCCAGTCAGCAGCTCTCTCTCTGCGCCAAAATGTCTTCACACCCAGCGGCACATGTGACCAGAGACTAAACTCAGTGGAAGCTAATTAAAGGCTGTACTGAGAGTGATCAAATACTTCCCATCGAAAACGCTGCAGGAGCATCTTCGTTGCCCATGCAGAATGCGGCCGAGAATTGTCACAAAGAAAGAAACGCATGACAGGCGAAATCAGTCACCAGCTCTCATATTTAGCGGGAGACACTATCTTCTAGTCATCTTTATTTGCTCGCTGTGCGCTCAGAACTGAGAAAGGCGACGCAATCAACGGGAGTGCTAGAGACACTGTCCAAGACATCTCCGAAAATCTTCATTGGATTTTCACCATTCTTTCCATTTCGCGCCCGGTCGGACCTTACTTTCCGAACAGCTCTCATAGTTCGCCTGTTCATTCAGAATAAAATTTGTAAAGAAAATGCCTATATGCTTATCCACCATACTGCATTACCCCGATAATGCAGTACCTTTTACTTTATTAGTAAAGACATAATTAGCCTACTCGGTTAGCCACTCTGTCTAACGCACGGATTTCCAGAGTGAGAAGGAGTGCCTGGTCCCCGGCACGAATCCACCCGGCAGACTTGTGTCGAGGTCCGTTGTACCGGCCAGCCTGTAGATGGTTTTTATGGAGGTTTTTCATCTGCCTCGGCGAATGCGGGCTGGTTCCCCTTATTCCGCCTCAGTTACGCTATGTCGGCGATTGCTGCTCAAACACTGTCACCACGTAAGCGTACAGAATAATTACTCTATTACGCAAATATTTACGGTTACGCTCGTCTGGTATGAGACGTTCCCAGGGGGTTCCACTGCGGGCCGAACCGCACAATAACCCTGGGTTCGGTGTGGGCCGGCGGTGGGGTGGGTGGACTGCTCGGGCCTGTTGTAGGGTTGTGAAACACTGCGGCCTACGGCGGGACGAAGACTCTCCATCATTTCTACGTCCCCGGTTCAACGCACAGTACACAATAAAAAGGCATTATTGATCGGGAGAACGTCAGGGGTGGTTCGGAAGCTTGGTGCAAGCCTTTCTCTTTGACGTTACTTCATTAACTTGCACATCTTCCTGGAGAAGACGAGATGGAATGAGCACCCATCCCACAAGCGCAGAAAGTCACCGATCCTGCCGAGAACGGAACCCGGCGGCCACCTACGGATAGTAATTATCACGCTGCATACACAGGTACGTGTACGTAGATTTCATGCTACGTTCTACAATGACTGACCAACATGTACCAGTCCACAAGCAATTACACGTGATCTTGCTCTCTACACATCTCCTGGACACTTAAAATATTGATATCCATTCTTTCGTTTCGCTCATCTTTTCACAACATTTGTAATTCTTTCAATACAAGTGAACGTACACATAACGTACTTAAAAAACCGGCACTTCAGCTAATAAAATCCCATGTGCTTTTATACAGTGGGAAATAGACACCAGTCACAACTGACGTGAAATGGGACACTAAAAAAACAATTTTCGTCTTTGCTAATTTCCACTAATTTATTTTCGGTGTGATCATTGTATATTTTCTAGATTTACCTTCACAGCTGGCCTGTTATGTTCGTCCCTTGGTATAAACTTCATCTGCAGCAGAAGCAGACACTAAGGTGTCATCAGGAAAGCGTAGGTATTTCCGATATCCTTCTTTAAGACGCATTCTATCTTTATATTCTGAGTGCAGTGATCTGAGAAACTCCTCTAGGATGATGAGAATAGATTTGAGACGCAGAGTCTTCTCACCTGGCCACTCTGCCAATTATGGGTTACCTCTGCACTGGAGAATAAAAATGGAAGATGCAGCATTCGCGTATGTGTTGTTTAGTGTACTAAAATAGCTTGAATCCTGCCTTGTAGCTATAAGACTGTTGGTACACGATTCGTTGGAACTGAATTATGAAACTTGTCAAAATCAATTAAGACCGCAGGGGCAAATCATATACCTTTATTCGATAAATTGTTTCGTTCTCGACTTCTAAATTGTCTGTTTTTGTATATCCACTTCTAAAGCAATTATGCCTTTACTTTAATAAAATCCATTGTTTCTTGTACATGACTTGTGATATTCTAGTGATTTTCTTTTCGTTTGGATGGAGAGGAAGATGACAGGTCTATAGAGTCCCTTTCTTTATATCCTGTAGATTCTTTCTCTCTGCTTTGCTCCGCAGTAGAAAAATTACTTCGTTGTTCCGAGTTTGGGGAATTTTCTTCCTCCACAGACAGTGTATAATCAATATTGTATGTTCCTTTGGATTACTTTTCCTAGTGAAACACAATAATCTTCGAGTGCCTCTCGTTTTTTCATATGTAAAAGCAACGGCTGTACACTTGTAAACGCGTTATTTAGTATTACTGCTCGGATGACGCCAATTTCATTGGAACTTTCATCTTTACTGTCTTCGGTTTACAGTTTTAAAGAAACGTCGATCTACTGAAACAACTTAATGTGACATCAGGTATCGTAATTCGCTAAATACGGCGTTCACTAAATATAACTTTTTTCCTTCTTGTTTCCTTTCTGTTGTTTCTTAGTGTCACTTTACAGTAAAGTGGATAGGATTTTTTCACCGATAATTTAATATGTGATGAATAGACAGTTTAATTACTTTTTACTTACCGATCACTCTATCCCTAGCGCGTCGTACCTTCCTGATTATGAGTTCTCTTCTCTTCAGCCGGTCAGCGCTTATATTACCATTTGAAAGTCTCTTAGTCCTTGTAGGACTTTTAAATACAGTAAAATAAATGTGGGTTGGACATTAAATCTGTAATAGGTAAGTACTGTCGGGACGCCTGGGAGTAGAGCTTAACGCCCCAATGAGATATGGGTCGTTACAGAAGATTGAGCACTAGATTAGTTTCTGCCGGATGTGCGGTAATCCCTCCTGGCCCCGATGAAGAATTAATTCTGGGATCCGCTTTCAGCGACGCACTAAGCCCACAAACATCTCTGAATTGGCGAATAGGGGGTTCAATTCCGCTCGTATGTGCGAATTACCAGTGTTAATCACAGATATATCTAGCATGATCTGTAAGCTACAGATATTCTAATGGAAAACTTTCTGTAGCAACTGCAAAATGGTAGTTTGCAGAAATGTTGGGTCGAGTTTAGCCTGAGAAATATGATGAAAACAGACGCAGAACAGAAATGGCGATGAAAATATGTAGCACATTGAACTGCAAACCATACTGCAGCCGTTTAACCAGCGTTATTTGGTATTACTCCTCGGATGACGTAAATTTGATTGGAACTTTCATCTTTACTGACTTCCGTTTTCAGTTTTAAAGAAACGTCGAACCAGAAAAACTTTGGATCAATTTTTTAAAGAAATCTGACCAAGAGCATAGACAATTTAATAAAATATTTTTTATTACTAAGACATGACTACAGCCTACATTTAATATTTGCATCCGGTGACGCTCTTCTATTACGCTTTTGAATAATAATGAGTGCAATGTATGTTCTAACAGCAAAAAGATATTTTTATGTGATATAATTACAATTTAAAAATTTTCAACTTTTTTATTTTACTTGTACTGGAAACCTTCCTTCTTGACACGTTTTATAATTCTAAGACAACGGGAAATACGCTGTAGGTTGTGATGAGTGAGTCTGCGAGTATCAAAATATGCGACACAAATGGTTGAACCTATTGACTGTGTTGAATTGGAAGCTGAAATATTTTACACTGCTAAGGGACCGTAGACTTTAGTAAGTGACATAAACTTGAATTTGATATTACAACAGGTTCACAAGAAAATTGGGTCTTAACAGAGGAACAGAGAGCCAGACAGGCGGATATAAATGACAAAAAATTCATTAGCATTATATAATTACTAATTAACAATTTTAGGACTTTTCCTTTACCTGTACTGGGAAACCTAGCTTCTTTTCGAATTTCATAATTCCATGTCAACGGAGATTACGCTATAAATTTTTAAGTGGGTTTGTTAGTTTCAAAATATGTGTCATAAATGGCCGAATATTTTGACTTATTTTACTTAGAAGCTTAAATGTTTTACACCGGCAACAGATCATAGATTTTAGTGTATGACATAAATTGTAATAAGATACGCCCACCTGTTCCAGAGAATATGGGGTCTTAACAGATGGACAGACAGATGGATAAAAGTAAAGTTTCAAGATTTTCAAACATTAACCAAACTTCATATTTACCAATCTTTCTGATTTGAATAAATCTTGTATTCGACAGTTATTAACAGCACAATGTCGTTAACTTAATCCGAGGAGTTACTGAACAGAAACAATGTTTGAAGAAATTATTTCCTTTCTTTCATGATTCTTTCCCTTTATTTCGCTGTTGATATCTATACATGTTTTGTAAATACAAACCGCGTTTTCTTTCTGCACAGTATTTTATCTCTCCCAGACAAATTTCGTCTTTTGACTGTAAGGTATCTTCAGTGGGATAGTTCTTCGTGTTTTGGTTGGCATCTGCGTTTCCTCTCATCCGGTCACGTGCTAGGGGTAGCACTATAACTTCATTTACGAAACATCACCACGTTTTAATGTTCCGAACATTTTTCTTCACAATTTTCATATTGTTTACCCTTATTGCTGTGGCGTACTACAAGTCTCTTGTCACTACTTGTAGATATTTGATCGAAAACTGTGATTTAAAGACGAGACTACGATAATAAGTTTTAATCTGACAGGAAGTTTCAAGACAGCACAATTATGCTTATTTTGCTTATACATCATGGCAGATATTTCTCAAGAGGGTTTCAGTAGTCGATGACATTTGTGGCATAGCTCTAGTCTAGATTTTATATACTGGAGGGAATGAAACACATTCAGTCGAAAATAACAATCCCCTGTTCCTTAGCCGGAGTGTGAAATAAATAAAAGTTGGTGGAAAGCAGAAGAGGTCCTCCAAATACGTTACATTGCATTTTTATCACTCCTGCCCCGCTATTTCTTTCTGTTTGTATCTTTTTTTACCTCTCCATTGAATGTTTTGCCAACACTGATAGCGACAGCGGTGAGTTGTATGCAGCATGTAGAAAACATCTCAACAGCATACTTCAGGAGCCCAGCATATTGCTGTTGATGTTGCTGGTGGTGGTGCAGCTGGTGGCATTACGGTGCTCAAATACATACCAAAGGCCAAGCATATCAATCAGCCGTGCTTGCTCGTAGCGTGAGAACTTTTACTCCCACTTTTGCTGAAAGACAAGCTAATGAAACTTAATAATGGTTTCATTTGCAATGCAACACATGTGCTGCGAGGTGCATTAGGAAATAGCAAGTCATCTCCAGAAGACTGTATACGATACATTGCATATGTGAACTTTGAGCTATATTATAAGGTAAGAAAGCATGCATAAAAAAACGCCTCTGAATTTTATATCTGAAACCTTTTAAAGCTCTTCAAATAAAACTGGCACTGTTGACATTCTACGTCTTCATTATTCATGTCTACATATTTATTTCCCAAAGCAGTCACCCTGGCGACGAACACATATCGCTGAACGAGAGACCAGTTTATTGATACCGTCAATGTAGAACGTTTGGCTTCGTTGACGGAGCCACAAACTCTGCTTGCACTGTGTCTTCACTATCAAAGTGGAGTCCTCAAAGGTGTTCTTTAAGTTTTGGAAACAGACGAAAATCGAATGGAACCAAGCAGGAATTTTATGGAGAATGATCGACGACAATGAACTTAAGTCGTCAGACTCTTGCAGATGTCGCGACGCTCGTGTTTCGGCTGATATTGTCACGCTGCTCTGCATTACCAAATATGTCAAAATACGTACATGGACATCATGTCGATGTTAGACCTCTAACGTTGTACAGGACTGAGTATGACTGTGAGAGTGGTTATGCATTTCGTACACGGCTGCACAAAGCCATACAGGAAGGACATAACTGAAATAATTGTATATTTACTTTTGCGTCATTCTATTTACGATGTTTGCAGTTACGAATTCCAGAACACCCCTAAGAGACCACTGATTGCTTCGGCGCTCGTCGAAAAACCGCTGGATGGGGTGAAATCAACCGCACCTACTGCCAACACGAGAGGACGAGACAGTCTTCAAATTTCCTCACGCAAACCGAAGATATTATTGGCGCATAATATAAAAGTATCACCGAAGTAATCCGCCTTCTTAGCTGAATGGTAAATCTTCCGCCAAAGGTCAATCCCGCTCCCTTATGGAGATATACGAAATATTCGTAGAAAACGCTAGTCTGCTCAGCACCGCTTACACATCTGTAGTGTTGTTCGGACGGTGATCAAAAAAAATTTCCTCTACCTTACAGGTTTGTGTTTACCTGTTTCATAATAGTTATAGCTACAAGGAAGGCATCTGCTTTATCTGTAACCAGAGCGCCCACTTCTGTACCGATTGTCCGCGTTCTGTGGTGGTATTAAAAGCCGCTTAAGAACATCGTAAAAAATTTAGTTTAGCGGATCTTCTCCAACAGGAATCTATATCCGAACCAACCCCGGTTATTGAAGATAAAAGTGGATCTTTAAGGGATAATTTTCGTGATTTTTCTCCGATACCCACGCGTAGGGATATTAAGGCCGTCGTCATTCCCGCGACGCCGGCCCCAGTTATTCAGAGCAAGGGTCGCACGGCGCAGGACGACGATGCACTTGATAAGCCTTTTCCCTTGGCTCGCCCTTCGGATAGCCCTCCATTGAACGACCCTCTCCTCCACCCTGAGTTTATGGACGAGGACGCCGTGGATGCTTCTGCACCAGATGTTGTTACTCTAGTCATTTGGCGATTTTCCTGTTAGTCCAAGCCGCCTCGTTGGGGCCGCCTGTTAAGGAGTCTGTTTCCAGAGCCCATCTGTCTCCTCCGGCTCTATCGGATACCTCTCCAGTTATCAGCTTCGCAGACTACTTCTGCGCCTTCTGTCGCAGCCTCCACGTCACAAATTCTTGATGAGAGTAACTTCATTGATTCCGAAGGACAGGAGGACCCCGTCGTTAATAAACAAATCTCCATACGCGAGTCCCTTTTCGTCGACGAATGGGCTGCAGAGGTCTTTCCCTCCCAATTTCAAGCGGATTTTCTGCATGACACATCCACATAACCGCATGAGGCAGCGGAAACTCCGAAGAGCCACAGTAAACAACATATCCACCCTAAGAGAGCCGCATCATGAAAGAAAAAAAACAATAGGAAGATGGGGTAGATGTCCACACTGCTCACTCTCTTTCGTCCACTGATTCTGCTAAGTATACTAGTGCATAGCTCCGTTATATGGTGGGTTTGTAATTTCATAGTTTTTTTCCGGCTCAGTTGTCTATGCAAGCATATAATTTTCTCACTTTTTAAAGGAAGCATCACTTGACGACTTTTCAACTCCTGAGGTCTCGATCTTTCTCAGTGCGGGTTCCAAATTGTCAACGGGCACTGCTTTGTTTTATAGGGAAGGAATTCCATTACGAGATTTCGTAATTCTCGATGATAGTTTCGATATACGATTTAACTTTTGTGGTTGAGCTTTACTTCTTCTCTATGCCGATTCTGGCTCTGGTCTTTCTACAAAGACGAAGCCATTTACCTACTCCGTAAAATTCAATTTGGTGATGATTTTACTTGTATTCTGGATCATTCTCCTAATTTTGGTTTCAGTAAAGAACTCGATGACACGGTCCACTCCTTGCACCCACGTGACGCGTGCGTTTGTCTGTCTCCTACACTTATTCGATGAACTTATTTTCCTATCACCTCTTGCAGTCGAATTGATCACTGTCATCTTTCCCATTCGTTGTGCGGACCACTTTTGGACATGGACTTGATACCCGTCTGCTTCACAGATCATTGTGCCGTAGCCGACATCTTTAATTATGTGCAGTAGCCGGTAAAACTGTATCGTCTTCTGTGGATGCTCAGTATAGACCATCTACAAGACCATTCCATTGGTATTGTCATTCACGAATTATCGTCCCGTTGCTCTTGTTCTATAGAAAAGTACCCGTCTGTTGTGGAATGGCGGACACTGTGAACCCACAAATTCGTAAAGATCTAATGCGTTTTGGTGGCGTGAAGGCGGCGGATTCCCGGCGGACTCAAGAATTTTATTTCTCCGTATTGCGTCAACTTCACGATAGCGCTAGACAACCTCCTCTACGGATCATTCATGTACGGCGAATTAAAGCCAAATAGTTGCATTTAAAACAATTTCAGGTTGAGAGAGTTCGGGTGAGATGTCAAACACGTTCCGTTTCACAAGGTGAACTGACTTCACTATATTGTCTTACTTATATGTGGGGGCAAATGAAACGCGCTTGCATTGCATGCCACGCTAACTCTGGTAGTCGAGCGTCATCGTTACATTTTCAGTTTAATTTTTAACTGCGTTACTGAATGGTTTGTTGGCCACGTTCCGACTGAAAATTTCCATGATAACTTTTTCTCTTTGCTGGATTGCGTTGTCACTTCTGAATTAATTGCCCTTTCTTGAGTGACTTCCACAAGGACGATTTATATAATGTTGTTAGTTTGTCTCAATCACGAAAGTCACTTGGACTGGATGGTAGTTATAAAGAATTTTATATTAATTTTTGGCCTCCCATTGGTGACACAAAAACGTCGATGGTTAACAAAGTGATACAATGTGTCTCGATTTTCGTTCCTTTCAAGGAGGATTAAATGATCCTCATACCTAAAATCAGAGGTCTGCTTTATCTTGACTCACTTAGTTCTATTACTCTCCTAAACTCCGACAGCAAAATTGTCGCTAGAGCTTTTAACACCTGTCCCTCTTAGTTGCTCTACAAAATCAATGCCGTTCAGCAACGTTGTGTGCCTGGATGTATGATACTGACTTCTGTTATCGAATGTCGAGATGTTGTTTCGGTGGCTGCGGTTACTAATATCTCGGAGTCCTTGCTTTTCCTCGACTTCAGGCACTTGACAGTGTCGGTACAGGTTTTTAAAGAGTGTGTTAATCGTTTTGGGTTTTACTCACAACGCATGCCATCTCTTATCCAATTTTTCCACTGGTCAATCCGACGGGGTCTAGCCCAGAGAAGCCCTTATCCACGTCACTCTCTGTTTTGTCCATACAACTCTTGCTACGGCATATTGCCATGCAACTACGTGGCTGGACTATATTGTGGATTGTGGTAACGATTTTTGGTCCGCACTTACGCCTATGACGTCACGGTTTTTGAGTGAAAAACCGACAGCATTTCCAGGCTCAAGGGTACCTTGGATTTCTTTCGTCGTCTTGCTGGCGCCAACATTAATGATCGAAAATGCACGTACCTGTCGTTGCCTTGGGCGATGGTGGTTGATCGCTACAAGACTTCAGGGATCATAATGATCGCAATCCGACCAAATTGGTGGCACCTGACTAACTATCCAGTCAATTCTTATGGAGACGACATATCTTTCGACTTCAGTATGAAGTGGTGGCCAGGCCCCAGAAGTTCTGAGGTTTAGGTCTTCCCGATATTAAGGTGAAGGCGTCTATCTTCTTTGTGCGACACTAAGTCTTAATGTGTACACAGGCGCCGTATTCCATTACATCTCGATTACTTCTCTTTCTCCAGCACATCACTCTGACTCCTTCCGTTGACTTTGTACGGATTAACTCTAAATGGCGACATATCCGCGAATGTTTTACAACTGTCAGTTTCTTAGGTGCGAATATACTTTCACAGACGCACCTCGGTACGGGAATCGTACTATCCCTTTGGGGTTGACCAACTTACCTATCCCCTATTGAAACAGCCTTCCCATCAGCATCTAGGAAAACTGGTCTTATCTTAGTCTTCCTGTGTTACCGACTGAGATCACTTCGTCGTAGTTTAGGATCATTCATCGTTTGATACCAACTGGCGATGATCTTTTCGCATAGATCTTTGCTGGACTGGTCAGCGTGACGAATGCCATCACACAGATACTTTACTTCAAAGGCTGGTCTCTTGTAGACGGGATCATTGGTCTTGTATTCGTCAACAGTCGGCTCTTCTTTCCCGAGTGCCTGAATCCGCTCTTTCGGATGAATTTCTTATTCTTCGGAACGTATCCTTTTTTCCTCGGATACGTGAATCTGGCTCATGGACTAAGTTGTTGAAGGAGGGAACGACCCTGATTTTCGTGCCTTTTACTTGTATCTGAATACCGCGCATTCGAGGTGGCTGCGGTTGACACGTTATCAAGCTCTTTTTGCAGATATTCTTTTTCTGTTTTTAGTCGACAGACTGTTAGTTAAGAACCGCTGTGATCTTTGATTCCTCACTGTTTCTAGTGCCCAATCACATGAAGCCTTGTTTTGTTCACTTTTCTTCCTTACACAAAAATAAAGAAGTATAAAGTAAAAGATAGAAATTAAAAACAAAAAGGGATATACAGTAGGTTGCTAGTTTCCTGGTGGATCAGAATCTTTTTCTCTTGTTTTGTTACTAACAATTGCTATTTTTCTCAATTTTCAGCTCATACTACATGATGATTTTGTCCATGGTCTTCTGGACTCTCATGAAAGTACTACGTCGGTCCGATAATAAACGAAAAAACGCGGTAAAGCGCGTGCCTGGAAACTGAGAGGTCACGGAATACTCAACGGACAAACAAGAAACAGATCTGCTACAAATAAAGGGTAGATTTCAACCTAATAGAAAGAAACCAACAATGAACAAAACAGTTAGAATTGATCTAGAATAGCTTAAACTTAACAAAAGGGAAGTTCTCCAGGAAACTGGGCAATCAGACACAACGAACTGGAAAGAACTTGCAGAACTGTTGAAAACACTATGAAATTTGGCAAACCCCCAAGAAAGAGAAAAAAAGATGGTGCAACAGCGCATGTGATTTAGCAATTGAAGAAAGAATACAAGCTGGGAAAACTTTCAGTAGTGGCAACACTACAGAAAAATGGCAGGAATTTTTGGGAATACAGAAAAATTCATCCAAGGCAATAAGAAGAGGAAACGTAGGTATGATATAAGCGAGCTTAAAGAAACTAAACAAGAATTTATCAAGAACGACAGCAGAAATTTTTACGGAACTTTCAAAGAAAACGTAACAGTGTGTCAAGCACCTAATCTGTGCTTTCGCCGGCCCGATGGATCACTGGAAACCAACCCTAAAAAGAACTGTCAAATTTTAGCTAAATATTTTCACTCACTTCTCAACTGCAATCCTCCGACAGAACAATCAGATTTCGAAAAACCCACATCCAACCCCGATTCAAATCCACCATCACACAGGTAAAGAAAATAATGAATTTCTTGAAGGACAACGAGTCTCCAGGGGAAGACGGAATCGTAGCAGAAGTATGGAAATTAAATGACAATTACCTCACACAACAACCCACAGAATTATAGCAAACATTTTGGAAACTGAACAAATACCTGCAGAGTGGAAATGTGCATTAATTCACCCTCTCCACAAAAAGGTACAAAAATCGATCCAAATAGTTACAGGGGAATTTCACTGCTCACTGTAATATACAAAATTCTTTCAAAGGCCCTGTTAAACAGACTAGAAGAACAAGCGGACCAGTTAATAGGGGATTATCAGGCAGGATTTCGCATAGGTCGATGTTGCATCGAACAGATATGGAACTTAAGAACAGTTCTGCAAATGAGAAGATGTAGGAATACTGTGGTAACTTAAGTTGATTATAAAAAGGCTTACGATTCAATAGATAGGCAAAAATTACTCCAAACTTTAGACGAGTTCAGGATTGACAGGAAGATAAAGTCAATTATTCGACAGGCTTTAACAGATACAACGCCCAAAGTTAATTGGGAGAAAGATCAGAAACATTTCATATCCATACTGGTGTTCGCCAAGGAGATGGAATGTCGCCCCTTCTGTTTAATCTGGTTCTGGGAAAAATTGTGAGGACATGGGAAAAGGAAGTAAAAGGTATTTTGATTGGGATTAAGAAAGAGCACAGAATCAGGTTGAAGTGTCTCGCTTTCGTGGACGATCTTGTCATTCTGACAACTATAGACAGGAAGCCAAACTTGCATGGGAAAAAATACACGAAATCTCACAGAAAACTGGGCTACAAATCTCATACGAGAAAACACGGGACATGGAAAAAAATTGCGATACGAGAGGCAGTACTGAAATTCTGAATTATCATCGAAAACATTGTGATGAAAGGATACTATACTTTGTAGATTTAATAACCATCCAATGGTCAAAATTTGAAGACCTCTGCATTCCATGTTGTCTTAAAGAAAAACTTTTTCCGTAGTCGTTTTCGTCTCCGTGATGTTCCACTTTTCATAAGAGATTTTTGACAGATATACTGAGCCATGGGTCTGTGTTTTACGAATGGTGGGAACTGGCCCAACGGCTCGAACCTCGCTCTGGAGAGCAGAGAAATGTTGCGAGTGCCATGCCTTAGGCAGACTGCTTTTGAAAACTTTTGAACTCTGCCTGTCCGACCTGATAGGAAAAAGATCAGGACAGGTTAAAGCAAAGTTGGAGCTTTTTGAGACGTACTTCGTCTGTTTCCTCCAGTTAGGCGTGCCCGCTGATACAGCCTTCTAGTTCATTAGAACTCAAAAATTACCTTACCCCCATGTAGAGCGCTTCGGTAAAGTGATGTCTCATTTAAGGGGCAGCATATTATGCATTGAGTTAACAAGACAAAGAAAAAAAAAAGCCCAGAGTGGTAGGCAGAAAACACCGGTAAAAGGGCGCAGATGATAAGTAGAAAATACGTGGAAATGAACAGGGAGATAAAATCAAAAATTATTAATAGGAATGATGAGATGTGGGGAAAGAGCTATGAGGAGATAGGTGGCAGAAGCCTGAAAGAGAAGTGAAGAACATAAGAAGAGATGTGCAATAAGGGACAAAACTAAAAGTTATTTACGCTTTGAGAGGAGGAGATTCTTTTCGAGACGCAGCTTACGGAAAGGGTTACCAGGTATAAGGATATAGAAATGGATGGCTCAAATGGCTCTGAGCACTATGGGACTCAACTGCTGTGGTCATAAGTCCCCTAGAACTTAGAACTACTTAAACCTAACTAACCTAAGGACAGCACACAACACCCAGCCATCACGAGGCAGAGAAAATCCCTGACCCCGCCGGGAATCGAACCCGGGAACCCGGGCGTGGGAAGCGAGATCGCTACCGCTATAGAAATGGATTTCGAGAATTAATTATCTATGGAAGAAGAAGACTCAGCACCTGGAGTAGAAGTAGGAAGATCTGCGAAAGGCTGAAAAATGGAAAATCTTCCAGCGCACGAAAGATATCAATAAAATGAATGGAGTGTGGGCAGAGTGTTATGGGCATATTATTGTAACCTCTTCAGTATATGCATGTTAGAGGGGGAAGACGTCCTAAAGTAATGGAATTTGGCGAAAATAAACTCATTTCATAAGTTATATATGTGGAAATGGAGTCAGTGTTACAGACTATATTGGTGTAATGGATGATTGGGTGCTAAAGAGAGGACAGACGGGATATTGATGGACAGTCAAAAGTGGGTACCAGAAGGGGAGGTACTGTAACGACAACATTTTTGTTTTAAGATGATTAGTGGTAACCACACTGGAAAGGAATCCAAATGGCCATTTAGTTTCCATACATGTCGTGTAAGCGCCTGACTTCATTGATCTGAGGGTAGATGGGCTTGTAAAGACATATGTTAGTAGAATGCGCAACCTATACAACTTTGTAGAGTCGGTATCCAAAGTGACGAATGAAATTTCGTCATAGCCTTTCAAAATTACAAAGGGACTGAAGCTGGGATACTGCTTATCTCCTACATTACTTAAATCATGCATTCAAAAATTCTTAGACTTACAGAGGTGGAAATGTGGCGCAGCGGGTACTAAGATGATAAAGGATCAATGTACGTACACTTTGTTCTTTTCATATGATGGGGCAGTGGAGGCTAGTGAAGAAATTGATATCTGATGTACGTTAAGAACATTGTTAGAAGAATATGATAAGCAGGGTTTGAAAGTAAATTTTCAAAAGACTGGATACCACTGCAATGAAGAATATTTAGGAAGCATAATATCAGATGGCGAGCACATCTATCAACGTACAAAATTTACATTAATATGTGGCATACTATCGGGAGATGAAACAAGTAACTGTGAAATACAGCAAAGAATACCCCATGGGAATACAGCAACTCAGAAGCCAAACCCTCCGTTATGAACTTCTAACGTAAGTTGAAAAATATAGAAAAATTCTCTATAGAAGCATTGTAAGAGCCTGTAACAGTTTAGGGTTGCAAGAGTTGCAACCTTGCCGGAAAAAATAAAAACAAAGTGAGTGCTGTAGGAATGGACTTTCTCAGAAGATATTGTCGAATATATCTGCGAGACGACAACTTTTAGGAAAATGTGCCACACTCAAGAAAGCGTAATACAGAAGAGACGAACAGCACCTGGCCTGAAATGGACAAAATGCCAATTACAAATGACAGATCACCAAAGCCGACTTTGAAAATACTGTAGCATAAGTGGTAACACATGAAGGCCCAGATGTACTTTCAGAGTTCCTTCAGCCACCAGCAGCCGTGATCTGGCGTCACACCCGATGACTACCACATCATGACACCAGGAGTAGCAACGCTCTGCGTCTTCAAAACGTTGTAAAAATGAGAAATCTTAGCAGGTGTCCGCCATACTCGCTGACCATGTTCATCCGGTATAGCGTAAAACACGAATCAGCGCTGAACACAATGCGACGCCATTCATCAGCCGTCCACATTTCCTTGTCATGACGCAACTCCACACATGCCGTTTGTGTTTTGGTGTTAACGGCAGACTGCGCATGGGACGGCAATTCCCTTGCCCATCTGCGTTAGCCTCCGAAGAATGGTGTGGAATGACGCAGAATACTGCAGGGAGTGCATCACTTGGTCTCGGACGGCAGGCGCAGATGTGTACGCGCTACGAAGTGCTTGGTGCACAGTACGGCGGTCCATCTTTGTGGTGGTCTAACCTTGACGGCGAGTGAGCTTGAGCTCATGTTCTCATGCAGTTCCACATCGGGACACTGCCAGGTCAAAAACTCCTAAAACCAGAATGTATTACAGCCAAATGGAGACCCACAGTGAGGTCACTTTCAAATTCTGTCAGGTGCTGGTAACGCTGTCTCACACGAGTATACGGTATTTCCCTGTCCTTCACAGTCATCAGTCAACATTCACGCCCCTTATACAGTAACCTAGGCCTAGTAACAACACCAAACACGAACCACACATACGTATTCTGGTGGCCGTTCAAGCCGTTACCGAGAACTGTATCTTAAATATTTTACATACCCGCCCATGGTGTGTACGTGTGAAAAGATAAGTTGAAATTTGACCGTGTCTTGTGGGTAATCGACATTTTTTGTCAGACAATGTACAAGGGGCGTTCGATACGTAATGTTACAGTTTTTTCCGAAAGCAAGTTGGTCTTTTTCGGGACTCCAATACACTATATTATTCCCCAATCTTTTGGCTAAAAACTCTGTTGTCAACCTTATCTCCGTCTAATGGGGCGGTGTTACGTCACCTTACTGGGAGCGCTGTATGGTCGCACGGTACCACTCTGCTGGTCGATGTCGGAGCCAACATTTTGCTGCATCAACAACCTTTCCATCACTTATGTACTGCTTCCGGTGGAGAGCATCTTTAATCGGGCCAAAGGGCCTAATACCTGTAACTCGAAAGTTGCGAGATCCGATCTGTAGGGTGAATGGGGAAGAACAGTTCAACGTAGTTTCATGAGGTCCTCTCGAGTGCGCAGGATTGTGAGAGGCTGTGTGTTGTCATGGAGTAGTAAAAGTTCGTTTGCATTTTTGTGGTGACAAATGCGCTGAACTCGTTTTCCACTGCCCAATATTACAGGCGTCGCAGCTGAGTGATGCCGGCCGGCACGCGGACATCGGACGGATTTTGCGCGACCTTGTTGCAATTAAGACAGAGAGTCACCGTACTTTTGTTTACTGCCAGCCCTTCGTAGTCATTCTGTAAGCATCTGTGAATTCTGATATTCTCTGGTTTTGCCGGCCGCTGTGGCGTACCGGTTTTAAGCGCTTCAGTCCGGAACCGCGCTGCTGCTACGGTCGGGGGCTCGAATCCTGCCTCGGGTGTTGATGTGTGTAATGTCCTTAGGTTAGTTAGGTTTAAGTAGTTCTAAGTCTAGGGTACTGATGACCTCAGATGTTAAGTCGCGTAGTGCTCAGAGCTATTTTCTCTGGTTTTCTGCCAAAGGAAACTCAATGATATCTCTCGTCTGGAATGCACATCCGTTACATGCGCCATTTTAAAGGCTACGAATAGCGCCAACACCTATCGGAACTCCAAAGCGGGAAAATTCCACAATGTTCTACAAGAAATTCCGCATTTTTTCGCCTGAAATTGGCCGAGAAAAAAAAAAGTTGCATTACTTACTGAACGCCTCTTGTATATACAGACACAAGTAACACTTAACTGTCTTACACCATATACAATCATAGATATGTCACTGTCGCTTATATTGCCAAAGTGTTTTTAATAGCCTGAGAAATGTGGGACGAAGATGGAAGACTATAATTTAACGTCCAGTCGACACACGATGTTATTAGAAACGGGGCACAAGCTAGAACTGATTTCTTGCCCTTTGGAACCATTCTGGCATTTGCCTGGAGCGATTTAAGGAAACCACAGGAAACTCAAATCTGGACGGCCGAAGGCGGATTTGAATCGCCTTCCTCCCGAATGCGAGTCCAGGGAAAATGGAGGAAGAGTATAAATTTGCTTATTCGATTTTAATTTGACGGCCAGAAAGTTTAAACCACAAGCATCTTTTCTCGGTTGAAAAGTTGCGATGGTAAAATCTTTTACTGCTGACATAGAGTTAGACATAGTGGCATCAGTGCCCTTGATGAACTCAGTATTTCGGATGTCATACTTAAAAAAAAACTTAACATGAGAGAAATCGTGACAGTATGGGATAGAGGGGCACAACGGGGCTGTGGTGCTTTTTAGGCTGGAGATGCTGGAAGCTATTGCAATGACTTGTAACTGTGTCTCTGAATGGAAGGGAGGAGGCGACAGCCATCTTTACATGGTTTCGAGTGTGGGTTTTCAGTGAACGGTTGTCCTTCACGTTTGCACTTGTATTTTATAGGTTTTTGATGAATGAAAACACAAGGCGAGCCCATAATTATTAATTGTACGCCCTTAAATAACACTTAATATTAAAATGAATCCCATTTGCTATACATTAGTTACATAATACGTTTAAATCCGTTAGTAATTATATCCCATGGAAGTTGTTACCCTGGAAAAGGCTCTTGGTACAGTTTGGGATGGGGGGAGAATGGGATAGTGTCCCATTCAGCCCCTTAATTTTTTGATGGAGGTAGGTTTCAAACTATACATTCCCGTTTCTCCTCTTGCTTTTACGGACTGGTGTGAACTAGCAGTAGAAAATTTGATGGACCACAGCTGGATATTAAATCAGTGAAAATGGCAATTCCAGCCGTTTAAGCGTCTATCGAGTTTAATGCACAAGACAAAAATCGTTGGCAAGATACTTTCCTTAACTAGAAGTTAACTTTCCTTAACTATAATCAAATGGAAAAATTCTAAATGTGTTCACTACAGAGTAAAAAGAGTTTATTAAGATGGCACCGGCCATAAAATGCAACACAGCTGGGAAATACTCAGGGCATGGGTGTTTTATGGAATATAACTGCGGTCTTCGAAAAACAAACGAGCATTTAACGCGTATCGACCGCCGGGAGTCGAATTCTGTTATACATGGAACTGCGCGAGATCACGAACAGTTCACGTTCTGGATGTAACCGAGGCAGAAGAACACTTAACAGCACAATTCGCTGCACTTGAATAAGACGATTGGGTCTGTCTTCGGAATATTGTGCATGAACCGGAAACAATAGCTTGGATGAACACTTTGAAACTCACCATTCATCAATCACTCCGAGAAAACGTGAGAGAATATTTAGACTGACGAAAAATTAGTCATTAACACCACTTCCCTATAAATACTGTGGTGTCACCGCCAGACACCTCACTTGCTAGGTGGTAGCCTTTAAATCGGCCGCGGTCCGTTAGTATACGTCGGACCCGCGTGTCGCCTCTATCAGTGATTGCAGACCGAGCGCCGCCACACGGCCGGTCTCATCTAGAGAGACTCCCTAGCACTCGCCCCAGTTATACAGCCGACTTTGCTAGCGATGGTTCACTGTCTACGTACGCTCTCATTTTCAGAGACGACAGTTTAGCATAGCCTTCAGCTACGTCATTTGTTACTGCCTAGCAAGGCGCCATATTCAGTTACTATTGTGAACAGATAATATTGTGAATCATGTACCGTCAAGAGCGACGTTCATCATTAATGGATTAAAGTATCAAACTAATTACGTCCGCTTTCTGAATTCTAATTCCTTGTCATGTTCCAGACCTCACGTCAGTATGGTTCTTCCCTCTTCACGCCAGCCTGCGTGAGCTAAAACGCGTGCATTTCGGCCACCTCTAGTAACATGGTGTTGGCTCTTCTGCCAACACAACAAATACCTACAGGCAAAGCTAAATATTGAGGTAGGCGGAGACGTTTCAGACAAAACAGCGTCTTCTTACACCGAAGAGCCAAAGCAACTGGTACACCTCCCTAATATCGTCTATGGCCCCCGAGAGCACGCGTAAGTGCCGCAACATGACGTGGCGTGAACTCCACTACTGTCTGAAGTATTGCTGTATGGAATTGACACCATAAATCCAGCAGGGCTGTCCATAAATCCGTAAAAGTACGGTGGGATGGAGATCTCTTGTGAACACCACCTCGCAATGCATCCTACATATGCTCAATTACGTTGGTGTCTGGGAAGTTTGGTGGCGAGCGGAAGTGTTTAAACTTGGAAGAGTGTTGCTGGAGTCACTCTGTAGGTATTCTGGACGCATGAGGTGTAGCATTGTCCTGCTGGAATTGCCCAAGTCCGTCTTTATGCACAATGAAATGAATGGATGCAGGTGAGCGGACAGGATGCTTACGTACGTGTCATCTGTCAGAGTCGTATGTAGACGAATCAGGGGACCATATCCCTCCCACTGCACACACCCCACACCATTACAGAACCGCCACCAGCCTGAACAGTCCTCTGCTGACATGTAGCGTCCATGGATTCATTTATCTGTCCCCATACCCGTTCACGAGCACCCACTCGATAGAATTTGAAAGGAGATTCGTCCGACGAGGCATCATGTTTCCAGGGCAAAGTCGGTGTTGACGGCCCCATGCGAGGCGCAGAGCTTTCTGTCGTCCAAACGTCAATGTCACACGAATGGGCCTTCTGCTTTGGAAGCCCATATCGATGATGTTTCGCTCAATGATTGTTGATGGCCCAGCACTGAAATCTGCAGCAATTTGCCGTCTCGTTGTTGCATGATCCTTTCCTGGTTGCAGCGATGACGGAGATTTGATGTTTTACCGGATTCCTGACATTCGCGGTACGCTCGCGAAATGGTCGTATCGAAAAATTCTCACTTCATCGCTACCTCAGAGATGCTGTTTCCCATCGCGCGTGCACCGGTTATAACACCATGTTCAAACTGACTTAATCTTGATAACCTGCCATTGTAGGAGCAATAATCAATCTAACAATTGCGTTAGACACTTCCTGTCTTATATAGGTGTTGCCGATCACAGCGACATATTCTGCCCGTTTACGTATCTTTCTGTTTGAATACCCATGCCTGTACCAGTTTCTTTGGCGCTTCAGTGTATTTAGGTAACGTACTGGGATAGTAATGTTCTTGGGACTCGTCAGTGTATAGGGGCCTTGAAGTACATCATTTGAAATTCGAGTCCAGTGCTTTAACCAATCGCCTATTGAAGAATGAAAATTTTTAGAGTATGAAGTAATTAAAATCGCGAGGAGACTCTTATTTCTGCTACGTTCATATAAGTAGTCTGTTCTACAATTCATAAAAGAATGCTACATAAAGTAAAATGGTTCAAATGGCTCAGAGCACTATGGGACTTAACATCTGAGGTCATTAGTCCCCTAGAACTTAGAACTAGTTAAACCTAACTAGCCTAAGGACATCATACACATCCATGCCCGAGGCAGGATTCGAACCTGCGACCGTAGCAGTCGCGCGGTTCCGGACTGAAGCGCCTAGAACCGCCTGGCCACCGCGGCCGGCCACATAAAGTAATGTTCACATATTAACTACTCGGTGGAAATGAGTGGAAGTAGGCTAGAGATATTCCAGTTGCGCACAGAAAGCTGGGCTTGAGGTCAGCGTGACTACAGTGCCAAATGGAAGTGCCCAGCAACACGAGGCAGTTGAAGGAACGAGAAAAGACAGTTTGTATCAATAGCGAGCAGTTACGGTGCACTGCGATGTTTTTGTTTATTATAACGTGGCTCGGATACAACAAACTGATGACTTTACATGGGAAAGAATCATCCGAGAACAGGACAGAGAGGAGGTGTGACGAGTGTAGACCAGGAGCTTGGTATTGCTTACAGCTTTGATTCACGTGCGTGGAGAGCGATCTAAAGCACAAGCACTGCTGGCAGAAGGAGAAGAGGTGGCAGACCACGGTCAAGTGCAGGAGCTGGTTACCGCCACACTGTGGAACAGTCAAATAGGAACCCACGTCAAACAGTGGGTGGAAATGCAGTCACATTAACAGGACTGCAATGCACACAGTCGCGCGTTCCCCAGCGGCACGGTCTCTGCACTGGCGTGAGCTCTTTGCCCGACGACCAGTACGTCGTGTTCTGTTGACAGCAGCACATCGGTGGCGACGTTTGGGGTGTGCCAGAAGCACACAGACTGGACCAACGAGGAGGCGGACCGCGTACTCTTCTCGGATGAGAGCAGATGCAAAATGGGTAGTGACACTCAAGCGGTACTCCTTACAAGGCTATTGACAATAGCGAAGCCGGCCGCTGGTGGCCGAGCTTTTCTAGGCGCTTCAGTCTGGAACCGCGTGACCGCTATGGTCGCAGGTTCGAATCCTGCCACGGGCGTGGATGCGTGTGATATCCTTAGGTTAGTTAGGTTTAAATAGTTCTAAGTTCTAGGGGACTGATGACCTGAGATGTTAAGTCCCATAGTGGTCAGAGCCAATTGAACCATTTTTGAACAATAGTGAAGTTAATACAGGGCCCAAGGAGAAGAAGAGAGTGAAGTTGAAAGTCATTGGTTTCCATGCTGTAGTTGATGAGCTTTGTGTTTTTGTTGGTGATATTTTGAATTTTGCCCTGTTCAACAGTGATCAATTTAGTCATGGTAATGGATGACCTGTTGTGGTTACAGCTCATTGTGGAGGAACTTAAAGGTGGAAACATGTAATGGAGACAGGAACGCTGTTGCACGTGAGAGCACTGATCGTCCAGGTGTTGTGATGTGGGGAGGCATAATCTTGCATTAGTGTGCCGACCTACAAACCTTTGATCATTGCACTCTCACTGATCAACGTTATTGTGGCACTGTACTCCTTCCTCATATGTGGTGTTCGAGGGGTGTTTCCTGCCCTGACTACATTTTAATGGATGACAATGCGCACCCGCAAGCACGCCCAAAAGCAGCAAGGACTATCCAGTGGTTATCAACCAGGCTAGTGGATGTATGGAAGGCCCCAACACAAGAGCTCCATACCAACCTTGGTGGCCAGAATGTGAGCACTTTAGGAACTATATGAATAATCTAAATCATTGCAGCAAGATTGGTTCAAATGGTTCGAAATGGCTCTGAGCACTATGGGACTTAACATCTGAGGTCTTCAGTCACCTAGAACTTAGAGCCACTTAAACCTACCTAACCTAAGGACATCATACACATCCATGCCCGAGGCAGGATCCGAACCTGGGACCATAGCGGTCGCGTGGTTCCAGACTGAAGCGCCTAGAACCGCTCGGCCACACCGGTCGGCCGCAGCAAGATTGAGATTTGAATGTGGAATAACTGCAGCCTTCTATAACGCTTCACCAACTCACAACGACACTGTCGTCTTTCAACCTAACTTAGCCCTCGCGCTACGCTACAGTTTAACATTTTCTACACTCCTGGAAATTGAAATAAGAACACCGTGAATTCATTGTCCCAGGAAGGGGAAACTTTATTGACACATTCCTGGGGTCAGATACATCACATGATCACACTGACAGAACCACAGGCACATAGACACAGGCAACAGAGCATGCACAATGTCGGCACTAGTACAGTGTATATCCACCTTTCGCAGCAATGCAGGCTGCTATTCTCCCATGGAGACGATCGTAGAGATGCTGGATGTAGTCCTGTGGAACGGCTTGCCATGCCATTTCCACCTGGCGCCTCAGTTGGACCAGCGTTCGTGCTGGACGTGCAAACCGCGTGAGACGACGCTTCATCCAGTCCCAAACATGCTCAATGGGGGACAGATCCGGAATTCTTGCTGGCGAGGGTAGTTGACTTACACCTTCTAGAGCACGTTGGGTGGCACGGGATACATGCGGACGTGCATTGTCCTGTTGGAACAGCAAGTTCCCTTGCCGGTCTAGGAATGGTAGAACGATGGGTTCGATGACGGTTTGGATGTACCGTGCACTATTCAGTGTCCCCTCGGCGATCACCAGTGGTGTACGGCCAGTGTAGGAGAGCGCTCCCCACACCATGACGCCGGGTGTTGGCCCTGTGTGCCTCGGTCGTATGCAGTCCTGATTGTGGCGCTCACCTGGACGGCGCCAAACACGCATACGACCATCATTGGCACCAAGGCAGAAGCGACTCTCATCGCTGAAGACGACACGTCTCCATTCGTCCCTCCATTCACGCCTGTCGCGACACCACTGGAGGCGGGCTGCACGATGTTGGGGCGTGAGCGGAAGACGGCCTAACGGTGTGCGGGACCGTAGCCTAGCTTCATGGAGGTGCCGCGTGGAGTAGCCGCGTGGTTTGAGGCGCCATGCCAACCCTCCACCCCCCCCCCCCCACCCTGCTCACCTGCTCACTCCATTGTTTCGAGTCCCCACTTGGACATGGGTGTGTGTGATGTTCTTAGCATAAGTTAATTTAACTTTAGGAATTCATATTTGAACATTTTTATTCATCAATTTGCAACTAAAGGCAGCTCTCAAGATGAATGGTAACGGTATTTTCACTAAAAATTTGGAAAAAATTGAAGTATATAACGAGGTAGATGTATTAAATTATCGCTTGATTAAGGCAGGTTGCGACTTTTGATAGCCGCGCGGAAGGGGAGAGATGCCGGGGATACATAGGTAGTTCCAGCTTTTTACATCCCTCACCACCACATTGTCCAACTTCAAAGTTGTTAGGTTTAGAAATGATTACTTATTGTATCCGAAAAAAATTTATTATTTTGATCACCTAAAATCATATTACATTCAATGATAAGCGTACTTATTTACTAAATGCACTCCTGGAGATGGAAAAAAGAGCACATTGACACCGGTGTGTCAGACCCACCATACTTGCTCCGGACACTGCGAGAGGGCTGTACAAGCAATGATCACACGCACGGCACAGCGGACACACCAGGAACCGCGGTGTTGGCCGTCGAGTGGTGCTAGCTGCGCAGCATTTGTGCACCGCCGCCGTCAGTGTCAGCCAGTTTGCCGTGGCATACGGAGCTCCATCGCAGTCTTTAACACTGGTAGCATGCCGCGACAGCGTGGACGTGAACCGTATGTGCAGTTGACGGACTTTGAGCGAGGGCGTATAGTGGGCATGCGGGAGGCCGGGTGGACGTACCGCCGAATTGCTCAACACGTGGGGCGTGAGGTCTCCACAGTACATCGATGTTGTCGCCAGTGGTCGGTGGAAGGTGCACGTGCCCGTCGACCTGGGACCGGACCGCAGCGACGCACGGATGCACGCCAAGACCGTAGGATCCTACGCAGTGCCGTAGGGGACCGCACCGCCACTTCCCAGCAAATTAGGGACACTGTTGCTCCTGGGGTATCGGCGAGGACCATTCGCAACCGTCTCCATGAGGCTGGGCTATGGTCCCGCACGCCGTTAGGCCGTCTTCCGCTCACGTCCCAACATCGTGCAGCCCGCCTCCAGTGGTGTCGCGACAGGCGTGAATGGAGGGACGAATGGAGACGTGTCGTCTTCAGCGATGAGAGTCGCTTCTGCCTTGGTGCCAATGATGGTCGTATGCGTGTTTGGCGCCGTCCAGGTGAGCGCCACAATCAGGACTGCATACGACCGAGGCACACAGGGCCAACACCCGGCATCTTGGTGTGGGGAGCGATCTCCTACACTGGCCGTACACCACTGGTGATCGTCGAGGGGACACTGAATAGTGCACGATACATCCAAAACGTCATCGAACCCATCGTTCTACCATTCCTAGACCGGCAAGGGAACTTGCTGTTCCAACAGGACAATGCACGTCCGCATGTATCCCGTGCCACCCAACGTGCTCTAGAAGGTGTACGTCAACTACCCTGGCCAGCAAGATCTCCGGATCTGTCCCCCATTGAGCATGTTTGGGACTGGATGAAGCGTCGTCTCACGCGGTCTGCACGTCCAGCACGAACGCTAGTCCAACTGAGGCGCCAGGTGGAAATGGCATGGCAAGCCGTTCCACAGGACTACATCCAGAATCTCTACGATCGTCTCCATGGGAGAATAGCAGCCTGCATTGCTGCGAAAGGTGGATATACACTGTACTAGTGCCGACATTGTGCATGCTCTGTTGCCTGTGTCTATGTGCCTGTGGTTCCGTCAGTGTGATCATGTGATGTATCTGACCCCAGGAATGAGTCAATAAAGTTTCCCCTTCCTGGGACAATGAATTCACGGTGTTCTTATTTCAATTTCCAGGAGTGTAGCATTTAGCAAGCTATAATTGGCATGCATTGCTGTCAGTGATGGTCACACACCCTGTGAAGAATTATGTTCCTCCTTTTGTACTGTGCAGGGGACCACCATTAATCACTGTGAATTCCGTGTAATTGATGTCTCTGAATAGAACTGTAATTTCTGTTCGCCTCACTACTTACTTCTTTCAGTTATCTTCTGTAGTCAACTGTAACAGTTCTTCCTATGTAAGACCCAAGGTTTCATCGAGCTACAGAGTGACCCAGAACTACTTTAACATTCGAAAATGCGCTAGTTTATGGAATAACGTAGGTAGATAAAAAGAAATTGACACACAAGCCAGAAAGGACATGGAGTTTTATTGGAACCGAAAACGAGTGCAAAAACTAGCCAACAGATGGTGCTGGACAGCAAAACTTCAGTGATGCAGCATGAGAATTGTGTATAAAATGAGCTGTAATGGGAGAGGGAGTCATATAATCCCTAACTTGGCTTATAAACACCTGTTGGAAGCTGGGACTCATATGCAGGATGGTGATCCTCCCTGTATTGCTACACGCGTGAAAGACCTCTTGTGCACATCTTTTGGTGAGGATCGCCTGCTAAACGGCCACGTCCATCATGCTTGGCCTCCCATCTCCCCGCACCTCAATCGCTGTGATTATTGGTCGAGGACTTACGTCAAGCTGAAAGTCTAGGGCTATTGTCCGACCTCATTAGGGGTGCTAAAAGGCAACATCCGACGACAGTTTCTCACCATACCTACTGATATGCTGTACAACGCTGTTCACTGCTGCATGAATTGTTTTTGCCCGATAGTCGACATCCTGAGCATTCACTATAAAGAACATCGTCTTTGCTAAAAATCAATTTCGATGCTAATTACTGCTTTTGAATCACATGAACCACCAAGAGTTGGTCGTTTTGGGCACATCTGTTTCCTGTTTAAATAAAACTCCAAGTCATTTCAGACATGTCTAAATTTTTACCTGTCTACCTACATTGTTTGGTCAAGTATTTAGTTCTCATGTGGTAACAGATATTTGGCTGACCCTGTACGTGACTTGGCAGCGACTAGTCATGCAAAAGTTACTTTCGTCCTTAAGTTTTGCAAACCAGCGTCCTTTAAATTTATTTCGTAACGCAATACTACTTATGTTCTGAGCATGGTTTCAGGCATATGGATCGGTCGTCCTCATGTCAGTATAGTACGCATTGTGTATTTCTGGAAGTATTCCTTATTCACGAATCAATGTCGTTTCATGTATAACTATTTTACCACATTCTGTCACTCACCAGACAACCTACGCTCGAACACGGCATCTGAGTGGCTTACGAGTATATCAAAGGTACGACTCCCTCTGCCGCAGAACTGACGCTTCAACAGCAGTCCGGGAAAAGCAGTGACACAGTCTTCAAAGGAAAGCGAAGGGCGAAGTAATTTGGCACCTGCGAAAAGAGCTGTTGCCGTTGTCGGCTTGCTTTTTCGTTTCCCGGCGAAAATGCAAAACCGCGAATGGACGGGGAGAATTCAATCACAACCGCTCTCGACGAATATATTTCTGCTACGCTGCGAACATCGCCACACACAGGAGCTGAATCTCGTATCGAGCAAGCCTGCGGCTCTCGGACAAGACCGAGGAACTTTGATGTGGGTGCGAAATGGGAGTCCTTGAGCGTGGTATGGAAGAAGAGGGAGTGACGGAGGGGGGACGCTTGGGGGTGGAGCCACGTACGCACACAGAGCTCGTCGGAATTTCTCGATACACGCCGCGATAAAATTTTACAAACCACTGCAGCGTATTCGGCTCGACCGGTGGCCGTGCGACGCCGACGGATGCGCGCGGCGTGGTGCGGCGGTATAGCGCATTCCATTAGGGCGGCCGTGTCCCGGAATGGAAACAATTCCGAGCGAGCTGCGTGCGCCGCGGCCATAAGGCGCTCCGGGCCGATCGACGACGACGCGGGGCTCGCATCATAAAAACACGAGCATCCGCTCCGCCATCTTCCAGCGACGTGCGCAGCAGCCACTAACCTCTCCCACACCCTCCGCTTCTCTCCTCGCCACCCACCCGATCCCCCTCCTCCGACAAAACCCCAGCCGCCAAGGAATCCCGAGACCCTAGGGAGAGCCCGAAAGTGGGTCGCGCGATACAGGAACGGCCGGTCGTCGGAAGGGGTAGGTCGCTGGCCATTGTTGCTGGACATTCGACAAGTGGTCCCTGAGGGGAACGCTTCCTGTAGACATTCCTGATAAAATTGTTGCAGCAGAGGCCCTTGCAAGAGGGCTGGAACGGCAGAACGTGCAGCTCAGTATCGAAGCGCATCGGCAATTGCTGCACAAGAATATGTGTCTTGTCTCCGACATATTAGAGTAATTTCTTAGCCCATCTCATTGTAGACTGTTGAGGACTTTGGTGACGCTCGTGTGACGAATGTCAGACAGATGTGTAATTGCGGCTCTCATTTCTGAATCCTCATTAACTCTTTCATTAATGAAAATTCGCAATACAACTGGCTAACTAAAAGCATCTGAAAAGTTCTAGTAGATTACATTCGCCAAATCCAGTATAGTTTCCTTTCTGTTCTACTCTGCGTAGGTAGAACTCAGTTTCTGATCACATGCACAAACAGGCGGCTGCTGAGGTCAATATAGGTGGTAGTTCACAAAATGAACAGCTAGCCAGAAGCAAAGGGCAGAACGCAGTGAAAGCTGCCGTAAGTGTGTGAAAAACAGTCCAGGGTGCGATCCAGATCGAAGAAGGTAGACATACGCTAGGTCAATTACCCTACTACCAAAGCAGCTTGTTGTAAAGTACCTGTTAACTTATTTAGTTAGTTTGGCTGATGTAAAATTATTGCGTTACGTAGCCTGGCATATTATCAAGTGACTTTAAATCGTGAATTTATTACGGAAGATACCTTGTGCCTTGTGTCGCCATCTGCCTTTACCTACCACTTAGTTGCCCTGAACATTTGCTTAAAAATTAGGTAGTGAATAGGCTTCAATTCAGGAAAAATTAATCAAATCTTGATACATTTTGATAGTTCTTGATTAGTTGAGTAGGAGAATCAGTTTGGGAAATGCTCTTAAGTACACTCTTAATCATAGTATTAACATCCTCGTTAGGAAACTGTATAAATAACAACTTAGTTACTGAACATCAGGATTGCCTTTTACTATACATTTATTTCAGGGTTAGTTATCTAAAAGGGAAGCACATTAACAAACGTGTGTTAAATAGAAAACCTTAGCCTACCGTGGAGTGTTGGTACAGAATATTGCTGGTAAAACAGACTGAAATGCACACATGAATAACAAGAGTATTTGAAATCGGAAGTGATGTGGAAAAGGTGGACTATACACGCACAAATTCAGACTAACCACACATCACAGAGAAAGAAGCTACTCAAGAATTTAATGTGTGAAACAATATCTAAACTGGGCCGGAGAGAGAATAGCCCCGATGATCGAATATTTTCACATTTGTAATAAATTACGTGAGATAGCTATTAAGAAGAATGTAAAGGAAATACGTCCTGCGAAAAATTCTTTCGTAAGGTAGGACCCACTGATAATCACAAGTAATCACGTCGCTACCCACTACAAAGAGTAATCTACTAAATATACAAATATCATGACAAATTAGCGAAGTCATACAATACAGCACGAGAATTAATCCAAGCAAGGACACTGGTTCATCTGCAAGCACACACTACTGAAGCACAATCTTACGAACAAGCTCGGGGTAACGGCTACCAACCATGCACAAATGTTAAAACAATACGCACTGCTCACAATCAGTTGCACGATATACTCAGGAATCTAGTCACACTCATAGTTTCCATTTGGCCTAGTGCCCCACAATCCCAAAGTTATACAGTACAACGAAAACGCTGCTATAAATTCCAAAATTCGTGAGATTATTCCCAATTCCTGCTTATTCAAGATCTCCCGAGTAATTCTGCTGCAACCGAAACACACTAAGAAATGAATTAAGGACTCAGCGAAACTGAAACTTACACTTACATAAAATTGCAACGCTTAGAACTAAAACTTGGTGTTACCTCTTCGACGAACCCCGTCGCAGCCAGTCTGCTCACCATTCGCCAACAGGCACGTGAATCAGAAGCCGGCGCAAAGACAACACGCACACTCTACCTGTGCCACCTTAACAAATGCGACTGATCATCGTTCGCCGGCGTCTCTCTGACGAAGAAGGATTCCCCTTTGCTATATACACACGTATGCTAAGTTATCTCTACATTCAGAGAAAATTATCTCAAGTCCCTACTCCCGCAGACGACAATCACGCTTCCAATCACACAACCAGAAGAATGGAACAAGGTAAATGTGTGACAACGCAAATATATGGTGACTACTTTTCTGTATCACGTTAAAATCTTGATTTTTACCTAGCCAATTTTGTAAAATGATTTAGATATAAAATACAATTCAAATATGGTGATTTAAAATTGAAATATCACCATAGATGGGTGGCTGCCAGATATAGCACTCAACTGATCACACTCTCCGTTTGAATTTATAGCTGCACCGACACCTAAGTGACGCGATTCAGAAATTTAAAAGTGGGTATCTACCTTAAAAAGTCAGTGAGATGACTTACGTAGAGACGCGTCAATGTGAAGTCTTCAAAGACTAGCGAGCACTACTGGACAAGTGAAGGGTCACAGAAACTTACGGACATTACTGCGCCAGCGGATGGACCCGCGTGACATGCCTGCAGAACCGCTCTACACGGGAGCAAACTGCATCCTTGGTATGGAGCATAGTATATCTGACCTTTCCTCCATATCGATACCTGGATGGATAGGTAACCCAAATCAGTGTTTTAGATACTGAAGTTCCTTTACTATTTGTTACAGTATTGTCAAAATCGCCTGTATCTCCAGTTGGTCTTTCCCAAAACCATGTATGGTTTGTTGTCTCCTGTAAAAAAGTATTACGGTCAAGCAATTTATAGTTCTCTATATATTCTAATAATGCCTGACCTCTGTAATTTATGAGAACTTATCCAAAGTTTCCCATTGACGAATCTTTTTCATTTTTTGACCTTCTTACGCATTAAAGTCACCCATCTTCACTTTGTACTGATACGTGCTGTCATTTATTAGTGCTTCCAGTTCTTTGCAGAAGTCTTTTCCCTCACCAAAAGCTGAGAACGTTGGTGTACTGATCAAAACGACGTTCATGTAGAATTTTTCGTTTATTTTTAAAACGAGAATTTCTGTTCTGTTAGTGAGATTTTAATGCAAATCATCAGTTTCAGTGTCATCCATTTGACATCCACTGCTGGACAAAGGCCTTCTCTACACTTTCACTATCTGTTATGGTCTTCAGCTACAAGAAACGCTACTGCTCCTTCTTCTTAACTTATTTTATGGGCTAAGCATGGAGTACGTCGTCTTTTCCGTCCTTTCAAATGTCCTGCATCTCAGAAAAGGACTTTCTTGGTCACACTACAATCCGTTCGCTTGGTTATGTGCCTGACGACTACCACATTAATTTCATTACAGTAACAATTATCTACAATACTCCAGTCTGTTTCCAGCTTCATTTTATTGTTTATCTTTGAAGGCTTCAACTTTCGGGAATTAATTTACAACTTATAAAGACGTTCGTACAGCATCTGTGGCAGAATGACATGTTAGACATTTGGGCAATACAACAGTACATCACGATAAAGAAGCTGAGTAAAACATTAGAATTTCTGTTAGTCACGGCTACTTGTTCATGTACTCAAGGGGCTACAGAGCACTTACCATGTCGTCGGCGCTAATGCTAAGTGCTGATTGTAGCCATTTGCTGACATTGGTCGTCAGCAGTGAAGTGACATTATACGAAAGCCAATGGGTGTTGCTGAATCTAATGACTCTTAAGCTACTGAAGCTTTGTGGTTCCAAAGACCTTTCCACGGCTCAAACACATATGGCACATATATGCGCACTGAAACAACGAATGAAAATTTTTACCAAGCCCGGGGTTCGAACTTAAGTCTCCAGCTGACTAGGCAGACGCTCTAACCACTACCCCAACCTAACATAGTAGCTTTGCACAACTGCACGAACTACCCTAGCACGCGTTCCTCCACAATCACTCATCACTTCAGTTTGCGAATATCACAACTGTTTGAGACTTGAAAAGGGCTCTCGAATCATGTAATTCCTTTCATTGATGCATCCCCCGTTTAGCTCAATGCTGATGTGCTATTCCAGTACAGATGCAGAGCCTCTGCAATACTGTTCGAGTTTAGGGGCGGGATACGAAGTGGGTTGAGGTTTGAATGGACATGTAGATTGAGGAGAGAAGTGTGTTACGTTAGTCTTTGTAGTCGTGCAAAGCCGTTGTTCTAGGGTGGCATAGTGGGTAGCGGATCTGCCTTACGAGCAGGAGACGCGGATCCGAATCCCAGACTTGGCACAACTTTTCATCCGTTGCTTCTTTCTGCAGAACAGACCCCATTGGGATATGGAGAGCGCCAGAATAGCCTATACTAATCTGGTTATATTAAATTTCAAAGTTGGTTGCCTATTTTCATATTTCTTTAGCGACATGAAAATAATAAATTTACTGACAGACTGACCTGTAGCGTAGCCAGACACCTGCGTTAGGTTGAAATGTAACAGTTTGGTTATGAATTAGCGATCCCAGTGAATGTGAGTCGAAGAGAGCTAGATATGTTGGTTAACTGGTCTGTAGCATAGTCCAAGGCATAGGTTCGGCTAGATTGAGATAATTTACCTGTGAGCTGGCAAAGACAACAAATATTAACAAGAAAATACTGATTGCCGTAATATACTGATGTGTAGCGTAGCATGCAATTGCTATACGCACACTTATTTTCGATTTTGCCGTCACATTGGTTCAAATGGCTCTAAGCACCATCGGACTTAATATCTGAGGTCATCAGTCCACTACACTTCGAACTACTTAAATCTAACTAATCTAACGACATCAGAAACATCCATGCCCGTGGCAGGATTGGAACCTGCGACCGTAGCAGCCGCGTGGTTCCGGACTGAAGCGCCTAGACCGCTCGGCCACGTCGTTACCCTAGGATTTCTACTAGCCCTGTCTTTTTACCGTCTTGATGATCTGCTGCCTTCACCATTTCATCTTTCAAAACGCTGTAGAAATAGTACCTATTGTCAGAATGACGCCAAATTGGAACGGAATACTATCGGAGAAAGGGAAAACGTATGGCAGAAGAAAAAAACGGCGTGAAAATTGATCAATAGATGGCTCTGTATGTGTCAGAATACGTAAATGAAAACATCTGTCACGTGCACGACCCACTGAAGTTGGTACAAACATGCCGAGTTCACAGCTTTTCCTCCTTTCGCGTCTGCGACATTCGCCATTACTGTCTCAAGGCAGGATCGCTTCTGCTTGTAAAGCTGGATTACAAGAATGATGACTGTGCGCACGTCACTCTGCAGAAGTTCCGGACACTGAAGGGTTTGAAAAAGGGCATTGGTCCAGTGGCTGCTGTGGGTCTGGAGAAAATGATTCTAAAATTAGAACAGACGGGTTCTTTTGGTTTGCAACCTGGTAGAGGGAGGAAATGAATTGATTCGACGTCAGTGGATGCAGTGGTCACAGGAATGCTAGAGGAGACGAGTAGTGGTGTGCAAGCGTGTAGTGCACGGATAATTGCCCCAACATTGGACATACCCGTAAGCACAGTGCTTAAAATCCTACAAAATATCCTTCTTTGCTATCCATTCAAAATTACCCATGTGCACGAGTTGCTTCCTGTTGACGTGACAGCAAGAGAGACCATTGCTTTAGACTTTCTTGCTCGCATGAAAGCGGACAATTATTGTCCGTGAAAGATTTCGTGGACAGACGAAGCCCACTTCCATATGACAGGATATGTCAATACACAGAAATGTCGATTATGGACCATGGAAAATTCCCACGCAAATCAACCAGTAAAATTTTATCCTGAAAATGTCACTGTGTGGTGCGGGTTTACGGCATCATATATCGTAAGGGCATATTTTTTCGAAGAGACAGGTGCTTCTGATCCTGTTACCTGTACTGTCACTGGTAAGCGCTATGAGTGTCTTTTGTGCAATCAAGTCACTCCAACTCTCCAACAGCGCGGATGTGTGGAAGGTGCCATTTTTATGCAAGATGGCCCACTTCCGCACACGGCAAATCCAGTTAAGCAGCTGCTGAAGCGCCATTTCGGAAATGCTACAATTATCGGCCACCATTTCCCTACAGCCTGGTCGTAACGATCACCTGATCCGTGTGACTTCTGGCTGTTTGGTTGTCTGGAAGATGTTGCGTTCAGTGCTGCGATAGTAGACTTAAGTGCATTGAAGGCTCACATTTCGCAACACATTCTGAACGTGACCACGGTAACACCTCAGTCAGTTGTGGAACATGTTGCAGGAAACGGTGGACAGCATACTGATCATGTTTTGGGCCAGTCAGACGGAAATTAGTAATCCGATTTTATTTTGACTGATGCTTTTTATGAGCTTTTGGCCTCAGGATAATGAAGAACCGATGTGATTGATGATTTTTATGCGGTTTTTGGACTCAGGACAATTAAAAACCGATGTGAGTGATGCTTTGTATGAGTTTTTTTCCTTTATTGAATTTCGATTCCTCCCCGAACGGGGCGGGGTGGCAGCAGCTTAGTACGCTGCTCTGCAGCCTACAGAATTTTTAAAACATAAGACGAAGATAAGAAACAATAAAAGCAGGCGATAAAACGGTGACTTAAATTGTAAAACGGTAGAAAATTGTGAAAAGTTACAACAGAAAACAAAGGGTTGGCGATGCTAATGAAATATGCAGGACGCAGACAGGTAAAAAAGTAGACAGACAATTAATCAACACAGAGCCAGTCTGGCTTCTGTTCACAAGGAATATAAAAATCACACCCAGCGACCGTATAATTTCTGCTCGCAACACTTCGGAAAAAACACACTACACTGAACACTCATTGTAAACACAGCACTAAAAAGTCGGCATGAAGATGACACACCACAGCCAAGGGCAGATGGGGGGCCTGAACAGATGAGAGGAGAAAAGGGGGAGGGGTGGGAAAACGAAAGGGGGGGGGGAACGACGGAGGTAGAGGACTCATAAGGCATTGGGGGCAGTGCAGACGTGAGAGGGAATGGGGAAAGGCAGAGGAGACTAATGTGAAAGGACTCAGGGGAGAGAAAGGAGACAGAGAGAGGATAGATGGGGAATAAACAGGATGGAAGGGAGGGGGGTAGAGGGAGCCCAGTAAAAAGACAGAGGAAGGGAGGGGTAGGTGAGGATCAGAGTCGATAGGAGGGAGAAACGGAGGGAGAGAGGGCATGATCTGGGAGGGGTAGTCGACAGAAGCCACCTGGGGAAGGAAATGAAGGGTGTTGAGATGGAGGGTAGGGGGGACACAACGGTGAAGTCGCAGCAAAGGGTGGGGAGAGGAGAAACCAGGGAACGAGGGGATCAAGGCAGTGGGAGGTGTACAGTATGCGGATATGTTCAAGGAATAGGAGCAGATGGGGGAAAGGAATCAGGTCACAGAGGGTCAGTGTGGGAGATGGGAGGTTTATATTGAATGCGAGGTGGAGTTCATGGCGCTCGGGAACTGGAGAGACTTAGAGAATTTGGGGGAGTGGGGGCGGATATCCAGGCGGGACTGGCATAACAGAGGATGGGACAGACTAAGGATTAGTAGGTGTGAAGGATGGTATAGGGGTTCAACCCCAAGTCTGGCCAGAGAGGAGTTTGAGGAATCTGAGGCGGTTGTCGGCTTTGGATTGGATAGAGCAGAGATGAAGGATCCAGGTGAGGTGACAGTCAATGTTGAGGCCAAGGTAGGTGAGGGTGGGGGTGAAGCAGACAGGACAGGTGAAGATGGTGAGGGAGAAATCAAGGAGCCGGAAAGGAGTGAGTGGTATGACCTACAATGATTGCCTGGGTCTTGGAAGTATTGATTTTCAGGAGCCACTGGTTACACCACGCATCAAAAAGGTCAAGGTGATTCTTGAAAAGGTGTTGGAACCGTTGGAGGGTAGAAGCGAGGCCAAGGAATGCGGTGTCATCGGCATACTGCAGGAGGTACACTGGGGAGTGGGGAGAGGGGATGGCACATCTGCCATGTACAGGAGGTGGAGGAGAGGGGAGAGGACAGAGCCCTGAGGCATACCTGCAGAGGGGTAGAAGGTGTGGGAATCGGCATTATGGATGGTAACATAGAAGGGGTGGCAGGAGAGGATGTATGCTGTTTTTGTCCTCAGGATAATTAAAAAATTATTTTTCACACCGGATGTGAGATGACCTTGCCATGGTGGATGGGCTTACGTAACTAACAGTATCTCACCTGTTCACCCATGCACACTGAATAGTATAGTTAGTTTAATGTTAAACGTACACTTTAGGCATTGTTGAATGACTCATTTGTCATTTGTAGTCGACCACTTAATTAGCTTAATGATGCTTACAGTGCAATCTATTGCTACATTTTGTAACAATTTAGTTTGCTTCTGTCATACGATTTCCCCTTCTCAGATAATATTCCGTTGCAATTTGACGTCATTCTGACCTGTGGTGTTATTTCTACAGCCGTTTGAAAGTTTGACTTAATTATAATCACCCTATATATCAGCAGGTGTTATAAATTGCTCGAAAACGTATTTCACCACTGCGAACGTCAGTTTCCTTACATTAAATACGAGTAGGTAATGAAATTATACTTATTAACCCTGCAACAAGAAGGGAGAAAAATTACATTGTTACTAAACCATCATAAATTTTACTGCTCTATATTTTATTCAAAGGAAGTAATAATTTATCGTTTGTGCACCCATTAATTACAGTTAAAAAGCCTCCAATGGTGTGTCACATACAAAATAAGTACAAAATGTCATACTTTATACCTTATACTGTCAATACCAGGCTGACGGGAACCGCGAATTGATATCATCCGAAATCGCAAATTTTAGGATTGTAATCTATGGTTGAAATAAAAATAAATTTTGACAGTGTGAAAATACCGAAACCAAATGCAGTCTTTTCTAAATATCACATCTGTGCATTTCCGTGAAATGAAGTCTTCTGCTCGGTAATATTCAGTGGCTTGTTGCTCCACAATACGCATTGTAACATGCTTGTACCCTCCTTGGCTTGCTGCCCGCAAGGTGGCTGTGTCAACTGTCCCTTATGTGCATATTGACGGAATAGAAGCGGAGTGCTCGTTTTTCATAGTTTCAAAATTTGAGTAGGGTTTTCGATATTAGGTTGGAGGGTCCTATCCTAGTACTCCATATGCTTCAAATTATCGCCGATAGCGACAAGAGTTGTGCACGTTCGTACATAATACCTACACAAAGGGTCTTCACTCGTTGACGTCGGGACCCCAAAGTCAGTGATTCACGTTCCACTACAAGTGTTCTCTTGTTCAACATCTTCGCACACACGACGGTGCCGGGAGTCGGTATGGCGGTTCAGAGTAATTACCTAGGACATTACGTGTTGTGCGGGTCCACACAATTTAGTGGTCCCCCCCCCCCTTCCCGTCCACCGCCCCCCGCCCCTTGCCGCCGTAAAGCCAGCTCGCAGATTAATTGCATTTTCTTCGGCGTATCTGGGAGGCATTATCTGAAAGAAGTGGTCATCTGCTAGTCTGTTGACGATGAGCAACAACTATGAGGGAGATCTGTGTTTTAAGTCTCATGGTAGCGGTTGAATATTCCAATTACTTACTTCTTTTTCTGAGATAACAATGCCCACACAGTCTCATGAACTATGCAAGTGGATGGTACAAATTTTTTTAGGGATTTATACATTCGTTGCAAGGCACGGTGTATACATGACATTCTAAATCAATTTACTTATTTAATTTTGTGAAATAAAAATCTCAGCTAACGCGTTTACAAATTTCCCAAAGATTCTGCAGTAATGTCAGACCAAATAATAACGCCTAACGTAAACGCGTGACTAGAGCCTCTCGTCGGGTGGACCGTTCGCCTGGTGCAAGTCTTTCGATTTGACGCCACTTCAGCGAGTTGCATATCGATGGGGATGAAATGATGACGATTAGGACAACACAGCACCCAGTCCCCGAGCGGAGAAAATCTGTGACCCAGCCTGTAATCGAACCCGGGACCTTAGGATTGACATTCTCTCGCACTGACCACTGAGCTACTGGGGGAGGACAACGCCTAATTTTGCATCGTTCTCTCAGAATATCGTTCTCAATTTATTGTATTTCATGAGTCACCGCACATCTGATGGTATTAGTCTCTTGAGAAAGTAAATTACACAAGCCGTCTCACGCTAAGACCATTGGACAACAGGAGTGATGCACTGGGTTTCCTGTCAGCACGGACGACAGGTGTGTGAGTGGGTCCGAGTGAAATGGCGCAGCAGCTGGAAACGTACTCCAGTGCTGAAGCAGGCTGGACGATACTAGTCTTGTGGGCAAAACGGGAAGAACAAGAAGCACGGAAAATTGAACTAAGACATTGATATCCTGCACGACAACGCAACGACACACATAGCGCGCTTAACGCAAACTTTGCTTCATTGTTTTCGGTGAGAGGTTTGCAAGCATCTGCCATATTGTCCAGCTGTTGCAGAGTGCGATCTCAATCTTTTGGACTGTGTGGAAGAAACTTCCCGACAGATTAAACCTGAGCGTCGAACCGGGACTCGAACCTATGACTTTTGCCTTTCTCAGGAGAACCTCTGTAGAGTTTGAAAAGGTATGAGATGAGGTACTGGCGGAAGCACAGCTGTGAGGACAGGTTGTGATTCCTGCTCAGGTAGCTCAGTCGATAGAGCACTTGCTCGTGACTAGACAAAGGTCCTGGGTTCGATCCTCCGTCTGGTAAGCACACAGTTTCAGTCTGCTAGGAAGTTCCATATCAATACACACTCCGCCACAGTGCGAAAACTCACTCTGGAATCTAAAAAACCTTCTGGTGTTGGACAAATGGTGGGGGGGGGGGGGGGGGGGGGGAGGGGGAGGAGGAGGCACGGGACGATTTGTACAACGTTCCGACCATTCTTTACAGAGACTTAGTGTTGGGTTGAAAACCAGTTTCATGTATCTGTGCCACTTTGAAGAGTAATGAACCAGTCAATAAATGTTACTTACCTGCCATAATAATGACTAACTTACTTTTCGTAGTCTCCCCGTATTTTATATCGTGCGTTTTGAATAGTGGACTGTGCGGCTGGTCCCGGCGGAGGTTCGAGTCCTCCCTCGGGCATGGGTGTGTGTTTTTCTCCTTAGAGTAATTTAGGTTAAGTAGTGTGTAAGCTTAGGGACTGATGACCTTAGCAGTTAAGTTCATAAGATTTCACACACCTTTGAACATTTGTTACAGTTGTTGACTGTTTTCTTTTTTTTCACAGCATTGTTTGTATTTCCAGTGTTCCTAGAACTGACTGCCCTTTCTGTCTAGTACAATTCTGAATTTAAAGTGGTTGAATATTTCACATATTCTTATTTCCTTGAGATGTCTAATCTGGAGCTTCTTTTGTTTTTTCATTTAACGAGGGTTCTTAACTTTTCAATTCAACGTAAGTTATACTATTCTTGTAATATTTAATTCTCATTACTTTCTCGATTTTCGCAATAAATATATTCACGTCTAACAGGTTGTATTTCTTCGGAATTATGTCTACGTAGAGAGGTTTACATTTATTCCAGTAACCCAGTTTCATGGGGCTTATTTAGTTCGATAATAATTCTAATAATTTTTTTCCTACCTATATTCCGTTGCTTTTGAACACTTCAAATTGCGCGCTGGCATCATTCTGACTCAGCGTAAATAAATAGCTGAAACTCGTATAGATATTCTGAGTTTCGGGCTTGCTTTCGGAGCTACTCGGCACAGACAGTAATACACGAAAGTCGTGGTGTAGCAATGCTTGAGGGTTAAGCCCGCACTCGCGGTCTGTTGCGCGGATATCGCTCTGCCCAGCAGCCACTGTGCATTTTACTGGGTTCGGAACACGAAGTGCCTGAGTTATGTGCAGCGTAACACATCTCGCCACAACCGAATTTATGAGAAATTCAGATTTATTCATCCCGACCGTCCTTTATATCCCTCGCTGGCGTTGAGTAACTTCACTAACAAAACAACAAATAGGATCGAAAGAAGTCGTACATTCTAAGCCATCCATGTTTGTCTATTGGAAAGCTTCCAGGAAGTTGCTGCTGTGCAGTTTTCATATTCAAACTAATTCGTTCTGATTCCTGAAGCTACAACTGACTCTCAAATTCAATGCTTCGTTTCTTTCCTTTTACGAAAAAACTTACGGTGGTAACATCGGTACTACGTGAATACTTTAAGGCCGGATTCTGACTATCTTTAACGTTAAACTCTTGTATCTACATTAAGAAAACAAAATTATCCCCGACTGCTTTTATGAAAACGACTGGGACGACTTAAAAAACGTTCGTTTTGTATTTAAGCATTTCTTCATAAGACAGATACTGAATTGCACCGCCATTTTATTGAAGTAGTCCCCATTTCAGTTATGAGACTATCTGGCTCTTACAAACTCAGTAATGGTTACAGTATAACAGAAGTGGTTACAACGCTGTTTGCGAGCTTGATGTGGCTCTTTTCCCCATCTAATGAAGCTATAGTTTACTTGGCAATGCTCTACACGCATATTTAATGCCTTGATAGCATTTTACACCGCAGTAAGTATTCAGTCTCGTAGCGAGAAGCGTGGCTGTTGCTCTCGATGGAGTAATAACATGGATTAAGTGAAACGGCAACTATTGGTGACACCCTAATGGTTACGAACTAGTACAGGAGGCATGAATGTGAAGTGAATAGCGTGTCTGATAAGGAGTGGGGAAGAGGAATTCGTTTTTTAGGGAAAGACAGATAACTTATTCACAGTTGAAGGCCATATTAGGACGGCGCCCCCGGGTTCGTCATATTGTGACGATGTAGGCAACTGATGCGGTATCAAAAATGTACACAATACGGGCCCCAAATAAGGAAATCCACTGCCATACTCTATTTGGACAAAGGACGAATTGTTATCCACAGGCACATAGCAACGAGGATGTCGGACTCTGCAAAGCTGGTCGGCTGTCGTGAACAAATATGGAAAATTATTTTGCCAAAGGAAAATCACCAAACAGCGATATCTTCTCAGAGGTTATTATTTTATTTATACGACCATTTTCGGCATCTAAGTAACGCTATCTTCAGGACTCTATGCGCGCCTTGTATAGAGTATTAGACATATCGATGCATGCATAATGGGAGCCATCGACACCTGAACCTTGTTGTCAAGTCTTCCAAATGCACACGCGACGGAAATTCCCAGAATCCTGTTACTGATCTCTGTGATATCTAATTTTGTATACATGGAGTGCATAGAGGTCTGAAGACAGCATTACTGAGATGCCGTACCTGGTGGCAAAAATAAAATAACAACTTCTGAAAATATACGTCTATGTGATAATATTTCTTTGGTATATATCTGACCGGCCACTGTCCAGTATCCATTATGGATGAACAGAGAATATGTGGAAAATGGTTGAATGATGGTGAAACTACGTGTGGGCGACATAGTGTTGGGTATCCATATCCCATGACACAACATGGAGGTCAGTGGTTTGCCTGCTCTGTATCAGGTGGCGATATGGGGCGGATCAGACGACGGCGTATAGTACTGATGCAGGTACGCTATGTGATCAAAAGTATCCGGACACCTCACTGAAAATGACTTACAAGTCCGCGGCGCCCTTCATCGGTAATGCTGGAATTCAGTATGGTGTTGCCGCACCCTCAGCCCTGATGATAGCTTCCACTCTCGCAGGTATACGTTCAATCAGGTGCTGGAAAGGTTCTCGGGGAATGGCAGCCCATTCTTCACGGAGTGCTGCGCTGAGGTGAGGTATCGATTTCGGTTGCGGAGGCCTGGCACGAAGTCGGCGTTCAAAACATCCCAAAGGTGGTCTATAGGACTCAGGTCAGGTCTCTGTGCAGGCCATTACATTACAGAAATGTACTGTCGTGGAACCACTCAGCCACTGGCCGTGCATTATAAACAGGTGCTCTATCGTGTTGAAAGATGCAAACACCATCCTTGAATTGCTCTTCAACAGTTGGCAGCAAGAAGGTGTATAAGGCATCAGTATAGGCCTATGCTGTGATAGTGCCACGCAAAACAACAAGAGGTGCAAGCCCCCTCCATAAAAAACACGTCCACACCATGACATCACCGCCTCCAAATTTTACTGTTGGCACTACACACGGTGGCAGATGACGTTCACCGGGCAATCGCCATACTCACACCATGACATCGGATCGCCACATCGTGTACCGCGATTCGTCACTCCATACAACGTTTTTAAAATGTTCAATCGTCCAATGTTTACGCTCCTTACACCAAGCGAGGCGTCGTTTGGCATTTACCGGAGTGATGCATGGCTTATTAGCAGCCGCATGACCATGAGATCCAAGTTTTCTCATCTCCCCCCTAACTGTCATAGTACTTACAGTAGATCTTCCTTTGTGATAGTCTGGATAGATTTCTGCCTATTACACATTATGAGCCTCTTGAACTGTCGGCCGGCCGGCCGGTGTGGCCAAGCGGTTAAAGGCGCTACAGTCTGGAACCGCGTGGCCGCTACGGTCGCAGGTTCGAATCCTGCCTCGGGCATGTATGTGTGTGGTGTCCTTAGGTTAGTTAGGTTTAAGTAGTTCTAAGTTCTAGGGGACTGATGACCTTAGAAGTTAAGTCCCATAGTGCTCAGAGGCATTTGAACCATTTTGAAACTGTCGGCGGTCTCGTCAGTCAACAGAGATCAGCCTGTACGCTTTTGTGCTGTATGTGCCCCTTCACGATTCCACTTCACTATCACATCGAAAACAGTGGACTTAGGGATGTTTCGGAGTGTCTCGATTAGAGACGTATGACAGAAGTGACACCCAATCACCCAATCACCTGACCACGTTCGAAGTCCGTGTGTTGCGCGGAGCGCCCCATTCTGCTCTCTCACAATGTCTAATGACCACTGAGGTCGCTGATATGGAGTATCCGGCAGTAGGTGGCAGCTCAATGCCCTTAATATAAAAAGCGTGTGTTTTTGTGGGTGTCCGCGTACTTTTGATCACATAGTGTACGTACGCGCGCTTTGGAGCATACCGTCCAGCGTAGATTGTCAAACATGCTGCTGTACCGTAGAGGACGTATAAGAGTTCCCGTATTGATCCAACGACATCATTAACTACACGAATAACTTGAGTTAAAGAAATTGAAAGGAAACGGGATGGGAAATAAATGGAAAGATATAGCGACTTCCAGTCGCAGAGCTAGTTCGGTAATGTAAAGGCAAGAGTTGGAAATTTGTGCCGGACCAGGACGAGAACCCAGATGCGCAGCTTCTCTAGAACGGTTGCCTTAACCACTTTTTTTTAGAAAAAGAAAAGGGCAGGAGGGCATGGACTGGAGGGCAGATTGGGCAGTGGTCGTACCCAGAGGCCTGGCCCCAATCTCCACCGGCAAGGGACTGCGTTAGGAATGGTGAGGGAAGAACAACTGTGGGAAGTATTTTTAATCTTTTTATTTGTATTTTATTTATACCACGTATAAAATCGTGCCGAATCGTACACAAAGGAAACAAAACAAATAATTCAGTTTCTGTCCTAAGCGAGGAAATGTGTTATGGGGAAAGGAGAAATGTGCTTCGTACACAATGCAGGAGGGTTCGTCACTACTCTGCTTAGGCTTCGTCATCAAAGAATATCTTCACGCATGTCGTAGGTTATTCCAGCGATAATCGGTCGTGTTCTTGTACGCTCGGTCAATAAATATCTTCCCTCACTCGCTGATGATCCAGCTGCTTGGAGGTTCGCGTAAGGCATTCCCAAAGTAATTAGAAAAATATCGCCTATACTTTGGGTTCCGAACAATCTTACAACGACGTTCTTGTAAGTACTTCCAAAATTCCAGCACATCTGTAGATTATAAATATTTCACCCAGCGCCCACGGATTCACGTGACTTCGTCGGTTTCGGTGCGCGAGAAATACAGTTCATCTGGAAAAATTGGAAGCTGAGGTGCGATATGTACGGGGTCACCGACAGAAAGAATGCCCAAATTTGTCGCAGCAGGTGCCACACATATTTTGCCGCACCACATCTGAGACGGTGTTCGCCCGCGTCAGATACTCCGCATTCCACACATAAATGCGAGTACGCCGTATGTATCTTCTGGAGGCACGATCGGATGATCTGTTTATCGTTATCTGTGATGTACTACGTTGATCGGACGTCTGTATTCAGGGAAACCGTGTGTATCGTTCACCACAGCAAATTCCAACTAACATGAGGGTTCGTGGCCTCCACGACGTTTTGTCGACGCCTCTGCTACTTGCGTGGTAGTTCTCACACGCCATTGCCTGTTTAGTCGCTGATACTGCGATGCGGATATAACTGTGTTCAGTGTAAAAGTAATCGAAGTAGCAGAAAGGAGGGGGTGTGTCTTGTGTCGTCAGTGGGGAGCGTAGAGCTAAGGACTCCATCAGAAAACCCGTCAAACTTTCCGGGGAGTGGCGCCATAGCTTGATGTGCGAGTTGACAAACAGGGCGACGGTTCTGTCATGGACATGGACTAGTTGAAGACCTCCCCTGTCTGAGGGAAGGGTCAGCGCTTAATAACTATGAAACACTCCGTCTTCACGTCACAAGTGGCCCATCGGGACCATCCGACCGCCGTGTCATCCTCAGTTGAGGATGCGGATAGGAGGGGCGTGTGGTCAGCACACCGCTCTCCCGGTCGTTTTGATGGTTTTCTTTGACCGGAGCCGCTACTATTCGGTCGAGTAGCTCCTCAATTGGCATCACGAGGCTGAGTGCACCCCGAAAAATGGCAACAACGCATGGCGGCCCGCATGGTCACCCATCCAAGTGCCGGTCACGCCCGACAGCGCTTAACTTCGGTGATCTCACGGCAACCGGTGTATCCACTGCGGCAAGGCCGTTGCAATAACTATGAAGAACATGCCTTTATTGACGTAGACTTCGAATGCGCTAATATACTTCGAGCCATTAGTAACAGTGTTGGAAGTATGCGAACTATGTGTGGAATGCATGATGCTAGATAAATACTGACGATGTGACGCCTTTGAAAAAAGTCGAGTGTCCGCAGACGTAGGTTGGAATTCTGGACCAGAATTTGTTGTAACAAGCGCCGATAGTTTTCCAGGGCCTTAATGCACCGTACGTCGTGAACTCTACTCCGATGCATGTAATAGTACCGCTAAGCTGTAGGGGGTCGACACACGGTGGGGTCAAATCTTCCCCATTTTTCATCGCGACCGGTTTGGTGACGTTGAGACAGCTTCTGGAAGCCACACCGTATGTGCCAATCCATTCTAGTGCGTTGGCTACATCGTCACGGTTGCAGAACACGAGAAGTAGGCTGTAAAGCGAAATTTGACGCCACGTAAAGTTAGTACGGTGAGGCGTCGACGGAGGCCACAGAGGAGCGATGCCAGTGGCAGAGCGTAAAGTAAGGTCAACAGGCAAACCCTTGGTGCACCGATCTGGAAGTCGGGAGGGAATGCGTGAGACCCCCATTGGCGAGCACCTAGGAGGTCGCTCCTCGGAGAAGGCGCATGATGATGCCTATGAATTGCTGTGGGTACTGCATTCATTGGAGAACGGACGTCGGGTATAGGTGATCTACCCAACCGAAAACTTGGCTAAAATCTCGTGGTGCCAGCGCTTCCGGGATGAGGTGTGCCCCTCTAGGGCTACTATGTCACGATATCGACACAGTGTTGTGTGTATGTTATTGATGCCCGCTAGGAAGCCTGATCTGGTGAGCTGCTGTGAGGTAGGGTCCGTCGCATACAATTCGCTAACAGTCTAGTGAATGTCTTCATGTCGCAGCTGAGGATTGTCCGCAGGCGGTAATCATGTATTCGAGCGCCACCGTGACAAACATTTCTTCGACGAAAGTTGCGGAGAGCGTCACCGATGGGAACATAAGCTCCCGACAGATGTCCATCAACCTGGGAGCCAGTAAATACTGAAAAGAGCCATAAAACTTCACAGGAAGCCAGTCGAGGCCAGGAGACGTGCTCGAATCTTTTTTACCTGTGGCGTCTATAAATTCGTCTTCCGTCATTTAGTCCAGTAACTAAGTGTGTAAGTCCTGTGGCACAGTGTCATAAGCCAGTGGTGATATTCCTGTCACCCCCGTCGGACTGGAACGTTGAACCGAATAAAGTCATGCGTAATAGTCGAAGAACGCTGCACAAGTGCCGTGTTGCACAGTGAAGCGACGGCCGTATGCAATGGTGATGTCCAGTATCAACGTCCGCCGTCGTAGTTTACGTTCTCGAATGACGTGGTACATGGTGTGTCGTTCAGTTTGCTATTCTGTCGTATGTTCGAGTTCGGACGATCGTCCATTCGAGGTGTTGGAGCATTCGGTATGGGCTACGATCTGTGCCTTTGCCCGGTGTACTGTCATCTACAGTTCCGGCATGGATGGCAAGGAGGCACATTCGCGAAGGGCGGTGAAATACAAAACGAGAGTGCGCCGCCTCCAAGCAGTGGTCTCACAGCCACACGTAATCAGGATTCTTCGGAGGACCGGCTTGGTGCAGTTTAACCAATAGGGTACGTTGCGAAGCGGCAGACGCACGAACTCCATGTGCCCTCGTTGGCGCGACAACAACCCGGAGATGCGAGATGAGTGAAGTTTAACTTCCCGAGTAGTCGGCAGCGTCACACACTTTGGCGACGAAGGGTGACGGCCCATCTGTAGACCTTGTGATAGGGAAAGGCTACAGGTCACACGTACGCCACTCGTTGTTGCCTTGAGAGAAGACGTAAGTCACACCAATGCGACCACACGAGTGTCTTGTAAAATGAGTGAATCCAGCTGAATTCCATGCACATGCATCACTGATTAGTGTCCCAAGTTTGGGGCCTCATGAATGGCGTGACAGATGATCATTAGGTGTGTGAGCGCTACTGAAATTGCCTCCTAACACTAAATCGTCGTACCCGTCTAGAAAAAACGGTGCTACTCCTTCTGCGAAGAAGAGCGATCGGTTGCGACTGCGATTCGTTCCGGAGGGGGCGTTCAAATGGTGGAAATGGCTCTGAGTAATATGGGACTAAATATCTGAGGTCATCAGTCCCCTAGAACTTAAACCACTTAAACTTAACTACCCTAAGGACATCACACACGTCCATGCCTAAGGCAGGATTCGAACCCCCGACCGTAGCGGTCGCGCGGTTCCAGACTGTAGCGCCTAGAACCTCTCGGCCACTCCGGCCGGACCTAATGATCCCACTGAAACTCTCTACAACTTTTAGTTCTTTCAGTTTTCTGGGGCCCATACCCTTAAATTCCTACCTTTTTGCAGTTTCTTCAGTTTTAATCTACAGTTCATAACCAATAAATTGTAGTCAGGGTCCCCATCTGCTCCTGGAAATGTCTTACAATTTAAAACCGGGTTCCTAAATATCTGTCTTACCATTATACAATCTATCTGAAACCTTCCGGTGTTCCCTGGCCTCTTCCACATATACAACTTCGTTTCATCATTTTTAAAGCAAGCGTTAGCAAGGATTAACCAATGGTCTCTACAATATCCTACCATTCGACTTACTCTTTCATTCCTTACCCTCAGTCCATATTCATCTACTAACTTCCCTTTTCCTCCTTTTCCTACTATCGAATTCCAGTCCCCCCATGACTATTAAATTTTCATATCCCTTAACTAACTCAATAATTTCTTTTATGTCATCATACATTTCTTCAAACTCTTGGCTCAAATGGCTCTGAGCACTATGGGACTCAACTGCTGAGGTCATTAGTCCCCTAGAACTTAGAACTAGTTAAACCTAACTAACCTAAGGACATCACAAACATCCATGCCCGAGGCAGGATTCGAACCTGCGACCGTAGCGGTCTTGCGGTTCCAGACTGCAGCGCCTTTAACCGCACGGCCACTTCGGCCGGCTTTCAAACTCTTCATCGTCTGCGGAGCTAGTTGGTATATAAACTTGTACTGTTGTGGTAGGGGTGGGCTTCTTGTCTATCTTGGCTACAATAATGCGTTCACTATGCTATTCGTAGTATCTTATCCCCGTTTCTTTTTTTTTTTTTTGTTCTTTATTAAGCCTATTTCCGCATTACCCTTATTTGATTTTGTATTTATAATTATGTAGTCACCTGGCCAGAAGACTTGTTCCTCATGCCACCGAACTTCACTAATTCCCACTGTATCTAACATCGGGACCATCCAACCGCCGTGTCATCCTCAGTTGAGGATGCGGATAGGAGGGGCGTGTGGTCAGCACACCGCTCTCCCGGTCGTTATGATGGTTTTCATTGACCGGAGCCGCTACTATTCGGTCGAGTAGCTCCTCATTTGGCATCACGAGGCTGAGTGCACCCCGAAAAATGGCAACAGCGCATGGTCACCCATCCAGGTGCCGGCCACGCCAAACAGCGCTTAACTTCGGTGAACTCACGGGAACCGGTGTATCCACTGCGGCAAGGCCGTTCCCTACAGAATGTTTAGTACTGAATAAGAAAGGCCTCACTAAAAGGCTTGAAATCCAGGAGAGAAAGATGATGAAGAAGATACTGGGACCAGTCAGGGAACGCGACAATTATAAAAGGCGACCCAACAGAGAGCTCTACGAGTACTGTGAAAGAATCACAGATGTAGATAGGAAAAGACGTCTAGCATTTTATGGACTCTTTTACAGGCTGCATCGTGACGTATTGACCAACCAGCTTCTCTGTTACTGGCAAAAGAGGAAGACCAGGCCCCAATGGTTGATGGAAGAGGAGATCGATCTTCAGGAACAGGGCATAACAGAAGGAAACTTGAAGGATCGGACAATACTCAGCAAGAAGCTTAGACAAAAGAAGTTCAGGAGAGATACTAAGAAAGAAGACCGGTGCCCTCTTGACACTGGAGAGGTTCAACACAGCCAGAGAATGCGTAATTACAGGGTAAACGTAAAAGTCCACCCCAAACGCAATAGTTGAATGTTGTGGTCCTTAGTTGGCCTGTACGAAATAGGAAGAAGAAGACGAAATAAAGGCCCTGTGACCGTATTTGACGACTGGGTGACTAACGAAAAAAAACTCGGATGTAAGGAAGCTTACTGGTGACAAAGTTTAAACCTAACGTGACTTCTGTCTCTGTGGTGACCCAACATACACCGACTCTGCTCCAATAGGTAACGATGGGACGTCGTGTTTAATTTGAATTTTGAACAATGGTGTAATCCTACATTGTTCAAGGGCGTTAATAGAGGTGAAGAGGAGCTGTTTGTGCTGTTTGTGCCTGATGTGACAGTCCAGACCTTAAGCATACGTAGCTAGAATCGCTCCAACAGTCTATCAACCTACACAGAGCACTGGTTCGGGGTCGTTTCGCAAGCAGGAGATTCCCTGGAGGTTGATTACAACCTATTCGACACAGTCATTTCCTAGTTCGTTTACATCGATATTCACTGGCTTCCTTGGTTACGCAGTGCGGGCGTTTGATTCGATTTTGTAATGACTGAAAATACAACAGAAAGCGGTAATTTCCGCTTTTCTCTTACGATTTTATACTGATGTATGTATTTATAGTCTGCTCATAAATATGGCGCAGTGTAAATTCAAAGGCCAGATATAGTGCCCTGTTCCATCTGCAGCTTTTTAAACGGAATTTCGTCTCATATAACTGCATAAGAAAGGGGCTAGTGATATTTTCTCAAGCAGCAGATTATATGAAAGGTATTGATTTTTATAATCTATGGAGGCCAAATTTACCGGAAAAAGAAAAGTTGGCTTGTATGACGTGTTTTTAATATATATATATATATATATATATATATATATATATATATATATATATATATATATATATATATATATCACATTTTTTACTAAGCTCTTCATGCACTGGTACTCAATGTTGCATATTTAATCGTTACGAGGGTTCTAGTTTGCGCGTTAGAAAACTAAGCGTGAAATGGAAGCAAGCTTAATACTTGTGATATTTTGTTCCTCTAAGTTTTACCAGGAGGTTCCAGGCAGTGGAGGCAACTGAAAAAAATTATGCCAAGCATAAGGTAAGGGCATAGAAAATTGTTTACTAATTTCAGGTAGAATCGCTTCAACATCAGTTATTCGCCACCTTCAAGAATACCGAATGAGTTTTGATGAATGACCTTCTTATGGTTTACCAATCCGGTATATCCAATTACTGGCAATTGTGATTAACTAAGACCATTTAAACTCCTTGGGACATTTGCACTCAATGGGCAATACAGAATGAAAATGAAAAAAGGTAGTTCAAGGTTAAACACCCCGTCATCAAAAAAGTCATTAGGGACTAAGCAAAAGTTACGGTTGGAAAGCTTAGGGAATGAAACAGACTTTCCCCTTTCACCAGAAACATCCGAACATTTGTCCTAATCGATTTAAGTAAATAACGGAAAACCTAAATCATGATGGCCAGGTGATGATTTGAATCATAGAGCACTAACTTCATAAACAGAAAACAGTGTTGGCCCCAAGAAAGATCACTGTAAGTATTCAAAACGTAACCTTATACTATATGGATTTAAGAATTGCATCCAAGAGATGTGTCCATCGCAGATGTGATACGTTCTCAACAACTGAGGCGCCTTGTGGCCAGAACATACGAAAAGCGACCAAGGAAACTGAATAAGTGTTGCTACTGTATGAGAATGTCCGCCACTCTGGTGATTTCGCAAAAGAAACTGTCCACAATTTTTCAGATTTACCATCGCACAACCATCATCAACATTTCTTTGTGGACGAAAATGTGTTTAAAACTAGGATTATCGACTTCTTTATCTCCAAACAAGCAGCTCTCAATGTGTGGCCAATCCAAAAACTACCTGACCTTCGCCACTCTGTTTTAGTTAACCAGAGGAGAAGAGACTATAGTTTTGATTATCAATTTCTCTCTTCTGTTTTACTTTTATAATCCATAAACCTGTTCCAGAGGTTCCCCCTCAGTCTGCAAAATCCGGGCAGTCGCTGAGGGTGGGCTTACTGGTAGTTGGGAGCTCCAACGTCAGGCGCGTAATGGGGCCCCTTAGGGAAATGGCAGCAAGAGAGGGGAAGAAAACCAATGTGCACTCCGTGCGCATACCGGGGGGAGTCATTCCAGATGTGGAAAGGGTCCTTCCGGATGCCATGAAGGGTACAGGGTGCACCCATCTGCAGGTGGTCGCTCATGTCGGCACCAATGATGTGTGTCGCTATGGATCGGAGGAAATCCTCTCTGGCTTCCGGCGGCTATCTGATTTGGTGAAGACTGCCAGTCTCGCTAGCGGGATGAAAGCAGAGCTCACCATCTGCAGCATCGTCGACAGGACTGACTGCGGACCTTTGGTACAGAGCCGAGTGGAGGGTCTGAATCAGAGGCTGAGACGGTTCTGCGACCGTGTGGGCTGCAGATTCCTCGACTTGCGCCATAGGGTGGTGGGGTTTCGGGTTCCGCTGGATAGGTCAGGAGTCCACTACACGCAACAAGCGGCTACACGGGTAGCAGGGGTTGTGTGGCGTGGGCTGGGCGGTTTTTTAGGTTAGATGGCCTCGGGCAAGTACAGAAAGGGCAACAGCCTCAACGGGTGCGGGGCAAAGACAGGACATGCGGGGAACAAGCAGCAATCGGTATTGTAATTGTCAACTGTCGAAGCTGCGTTGGTAAAGTACCAGAACTTCAAGCGCTGATAGAAAGCACCGAAGCTGAAATCGTTATAGGTACAGAAAGCTGGCTTAAGCCAGAGATAAATTCTGCCGAAATTTTTACAAAGGTACAGACGGTGTTTAGAAAGGATAGATTGCATGCAACCGGTGGTGGAGTGTTCGTCGCTGTTAGTAGTAGTTTATCCTGTAGTAAAGTAGAAGTGGATAGTTCCTGTGAATTATTATGGGTGGAGGTTACACTCAACAACCGAACTAGGTTAATAATTGGCTCCTTTTACCGACCTCCCGACTCAGCAGCATTAGTGGCAGAACAACTGAGAGAAAATTTGGAATACATTTCACATAAATTTTCTCAGCATGTTATAGTCTTAGGTGGAGATTTCAATTTACCAGATATAGACTGGGACACTCAGATGTTTAGGACGGGTGGTAGGGACAGAGCATCGAGTGACATTATACTGAGTGCACTATCCGAAAATTACCTCGAGCAATTAAATAGAGAACCGACTCGTGGAGATAACATCTTGGACCTACTGATAACAAACAGACCCGAACTTTTCGACTCTGTATGTACAGAACAGGGAATCAGTGATCATAAGGCGGTTGCAGCATCCCTGAATATGGAAGTTAATAGGAATATAAAAAAAAGGGAGGAAGGTTTATCTGTTTAGCAAGAGTAATAGAAGGCAGATTTCAAACTACCTAACAGATCAAAACGAAAATTTCTGTTCCGACACTGACAATATTGAGTGTTTATGGAAAAAGTTCAAGGCAATCGTAAAATGCATTTTAGACAGGTACGTGCCGAGTAAAACTGTGAGGGACGGGAAAAACCCACCGTGGTACAACAACAAAGTTAGGAAACTACTGCGAAAGCAAAGAGAGTTCCACTCCAAGTTTAAACGCAGCCAAAACCTCTCAGACAAACAGAAGCTAAACGATGTCAAAGTTAGCGTAAGGAGGGCTATGCGTGAAGCGTTCAGTGAATTCGAAAGTAAAATTCTATGTACCGACTTGACAGAAAATCCTAGGAAGTTCTGGTCTTACGTTAAATCAGTAAGTGGCTCGAAACAGAATATCCAGACACTACGGGATGATGATGCCATTGAAACAGAGGATGACACGCGTAAAGCTGAAATACTAAACACCTTTTTCCAAAGCTGTTTCACAGAGGAAGACCGCACTGCAGTTCCTTCTCTAAATCCTCGCACAAACGAAAAAATGGCTGACATCGAAATAAGTGTCCAAGGAATAGAAAAGCAACTGGAATCACTCAATAGAGGAAAGTCCACTGGACCTGACGGGATACCAATTCGATTCTACACAGAGTACGCGAAAGAACTTGCCCCCCTTCTAACAGCCGTGTACCGCAAGTCTCTAGAGGAACGGAGGGTTCCAAATGATTGGAAAAGAGCACAGATAGTCCCAGTCTTCAAGAAGGGTCGTCGAGCAGATGCGCAAAACTATAGACCTATATCTCTGACGTCGATCTGTTGTAGAATTTTAGAACATGTTTTTTGCTCGAGTATCATGTCGTTTTTGGAAACCTAGAATCTACTATGTAGGAATCAACATGGATTCCGGAAACAGCGATCGTGTGAGACCCAACTCGCTTTATTTGTTCATGAGACCCAGAAAATATTAGATACAGGCTCCCAGGTAGATGCTATTTTTCTTGACTTCCGGAAGGCGTTCGATACAGTTCCGCACTGTCGCCTGATAAACAAAGTAAGAGCCTACGGAATATCAGACCAGCTGTGTGGCTGGATTGAAGAGTTTTTAGCAAACAGAACACAGCATGTTGTTATCAATGGAGAGACGTCTACAGACGTTAAAGTAAGCTCTGGCGTGCCACAGGGGAGTGTTATGGGACCATTGCTTTTCACAATATATATAAATGACCTAGTAGATAGTGTCGGAAGTTCCATGCGGCTTTTCGCGGATGATGCTGTAGTATACAGAGAAGTTGCAGCATTAGAAAATTGTAGCGAAATGCAGGAAGATCTGCAGCGGATAGGCACTTGGTGCAGGGAGTGGCAACTGACCCTTAACATAGACAAATGTAATGTATTGCGAATACATAGAAAGAAGGATCCTTTATTGTATGATTATATGATAGCGGAACAATCACTGGTAGCAGTTACTTCTGTAAAATATCTGGGAGTATGCGTGCGGAACGATTTGAAGTGGAATGATCATATAAAATTAATTGTTGGTAAGCCGGGTACCAGGTTGAGATTCATTGGGAGAGTGCTTAGAAAATGTAGTCCATCAACAAAGGAGGTGGCTTACAAAACACTCGTTCGACCTATACTTGAGTATTGCTCATCAGTGTGGGATCCGTACCAGATCGGTTTGACGGAGGAGATAGAGAAGATCCAAAGAAGAGCGGCGCGTTTCGTCACAGGGTTATTTGGTAACCGTGATAGCGTTACGGAGATGTTTAATAAACTCAAGTGGCAGACTCTGCAAGAGAGGCGCTCTGCATCGCGGTGTAGCTTGCTGTCCAGGTTTCGAGAGGGTGCGTTTCGGGATGAGGTATCGAGTATATTGCTTCCCCCTACTTATACCTCCCGAGGAGATCACGAATGGGAAATTAGAGAGATTAGAGCGCGCACGGAGGCTTTCAGACAGTCTTTCTTCCCCCGAACCATACGCGACTGGAACAGGAAAGGGAGGTAATGACAGTGGCACGTAAAGTGCCCTCCGCCACACACCGTTGGGTGGCTTGCGGAGTATCAGTGTAGATGTAGATGAAGAAACCCAAGAAAAATATTTCTGTTCTAATACAAATGAATTACAACTTACCAGGAAACCCTTACGACTCAAGTATAAACTAATAAAAGGAATATAGCCGCGTGGGGTAGCCGCGCGGTCTAGGGCGCCTTGTCAGGGTCCGTACGGCTCGCCCCATCGGAGGTTCGAGTCCTCCCCCGGGCATAGGTGTGTGTGTTGTCCATAGTGTAAGTTAGTTTAAGTTAGATTAAGTAATATGGCGGCTTATGGACCGATGGCCTCTGCTGTTTTGTCCCATAAGACCTTACCATAAATTTCCAAAAAATAAAAGGAATAGTATCTGTAACAAAGACCTGCTCAAACATCCCTCTTTAATAAGATGTTACAGACTTTTGTCTCCCATATGATCCCTGTCTATGTGAAGTCCTGTGTTCTACCCAAAAAGCATTTAGAGATTACCAGAAAATTATGTCAACTTTGCGGTGAGTGTTACCCAAATAGAACCCATTTATCAAATAATTTAGTGCTACACATAACACATAACCTGCTTAACTGCGCATTTAGAAAAAAAAAGACGTGTGTCGGTACGAGGAAGAAAATATAAGTTTTAACAAGGGTGTATGATCACAGTTTCTTAAAATTTTCATCTTTAGATCTACAGCGTATTTAATCGTAATTGCGAAGATAATTATGATGGGGAAGTTGATGTCTACTTAATGGGATTCGATCTGTAAGCTAATAGCTGGGTAAGGGAAGAAGTAGAAAAAAGACAAAATATTAGGTTCTCTATCTACACCAGAACCTGTTCCGAACACCCTCTCGCAGCGGCATTCTTCATAAACAGAGACAATCAATAACATTAAATATGATATTAGTTATAGATTCTGTTTAGAACGACCTTTCTGAAATCAAATAATAAGTTTGACACCCCACTGTTATAGGTTAAGTGAGAATCAGTCAGACAACGAAATATCAAGCGATAATGGCAGGCCAGTTCTCAAACACACCAGAAAGTCGCCAAAGTTTTCTCCAGTGTTGCCGAATCTTCACTAGACTACTGAAATCTTCACTAGACTACTGACTGGAAGAATATGTTTGCTCAGCTTATGTGGTTAGCCAGCTAGCCCTTGAAGATCTCCCCTTTCCTTCGAGGAAGCTGTCTGCTATCGCGTTACAGCTAGCCGAAATATCTCAAACACAGACCATTGAAATGATAATTAAATCAAGACCCTACGCTGTCAACAGGCGTCGATATACATCAACGAGGAGAGTTGACAATGTGTGCCCCGACCGGGACTCGAACCCAGGATCTTCTGCTTACATGGGAGATGCTCTATCTATCTGAGCCACCGAGGGCACAGAGGATAGGGTGACTTCAGGGACTTGCACGCACCCCCTGAGACTCACATTCTCAGCTTAATGTCCACACACTACATTCGTAGTGCCCCTGTCCACTACACTCAATTCTCGCGGCAGACAATCTTACGGAGTCTCGTAAGAGTAGGGCAATACATGTGCATCTGCACGGAAGAAGAAGGTCACTGGCCGGTTAGCCTTAAGTATATACGAAGACGGTATCTGTTCTTTCGGACGTATATAGAACGTTGAGTTTATTTCGCATTTCGGCAACTATGGTTTTGATCGAAAGCATAGTTGCAAATAATATCCAGAATCATCCATTGTAAATCGAACATCATAAATAAAGAGGAGGGGGAATTACCTGGTAGGCCCTACTCTTCAGCAGCTGCCATAATTATTGTTTTTCATCGAACTAAGAAACTCCTTCGGCAGACTCGATTCACTTCTTTTCCTTTGCCTCCATCATTTTTGGTTATACTGTGAAAATAATAAGGAGATGACAATTTTTATTCTTTTGATCATCATGAACTTACAGTTTTTATTAAGAATTAAGAATACTGACATTGTTATATCCGGAAAGCTGCGAGTAACAGAAGGTTTCAAATCAAGGAAACGAATTGTGGTCAAAGCTCACAAAGAAATGGGCGCGGCGCGGCGAGTGTGTGCAGAGCAAATTGGATTCGTGCCTGCTAACACGAAGGGAGAAGCGCCTGCCATCAGCACATGTAAACAGGAACACACACGCTGAGAGTATTGTCTATATTGTCTGAAATGCATCTTCATTAAGCGAAACTGTCATTCAGTGTAAGATAATGAAATTTGCGAATAACATCATCTACCAGTAGTGATTAAATATAATCGTTGATGTTGATTTGTCAGTGGAAGTGATATGTGTCTGATGCATGGCTGTGTCAACTTGCAGTACACCTCAGACGGAGGCAAAGAAGAATGTCAGTAAGAGGTCCATCAAAATGAGAGTGGTGTGAAGTCTCTATGGAGCTTGTGGCAATTGCCGATGTTTGCTCTACCATTAGCTCCTGATTGACTAATGCTAGTGAAGTCTCAAGGCTATCCGAAACTTTATTTGAGAAACAACGCAGTATAATTCTTAAAACAGACTACATCGTTAAATAGCGCTGTACATGTAGGTGAATATGGCTCAGTAAGTGACCATCCTCTTAATTTGATCTGCTGATGACATGCAGTACGAGTGGGAATTGCTCTGAAAATAGTGTAGCCTGCCTTGTGAAAGTCGCAAAGACAGTGTTGTATCGGCTGAAAACCAGAACTAGTTGTAGACATGCGCAAAAACTCTACATTGTTGTACGGGACTATCTGTTCTTTGCAAAGAATGGTAATTCGTTGCTTGTTATAGTTAATTCCTAGGTCCGCTTCTAGAACAATTTTCGACACAAAAACCTTATCATTCGGCGCTTGCCCTCTCTGCCCCCTTTTCCGTCGTATATTCGCACCCGTATTCATTTGCTATACTAAAGTCGATGTGAACAGTATACAAATCTTGCATTTGGGTGCAAGCGGCTCCGCATGTGGCAGCTACTGATTTGTGACAAATTTTGTATAGAAATCTCACATTTGTGGCACCTCTGGCACCCTCTCAGTTCGGCGCTCCAAGTGGCAGCTTTGGCCTAAAGCCGGCCATGTTAATTCCGTAGATATTTTGCATAACAAATCTTACCGTCTGGTACACACGCGAAGTGATGGTAACTGCACATGTTCTGTGTGTTACAATTTTATAAATAATGTGTTCGCTGTCACCTACCATTCCCGAATCAGAATTTTACAGAAAGTTCAAAATGGTTCAAATGGCTCTAAGCAGTATGAGACTTAACGTCTGAGGTCATCAGTCCCCTAGACTTAGAGCTACTTAAACCTAACTAACCTAAGGACATCACACACATCCATGCCCGAGGCAGGATTCGAAGCTGCGACTGCAGAAACAGCGCGGTTCCGGACTGAAGCGCCTAGAACCGCTCGGCCAGATGGGCCGGCTACTAAAAGTTAGCACGTTCTGCATGAAAGTTCCTAACAGTATATAAAACAGGTTTCTGGACTCATTCCCGTCTACATTTCACTTGCTATGCATTACCCCTACAACACAAGTTAGCTCCTGTTTACAAAAGCTCAAAACAATTGCCAAAAGCTAAAATAGTGGCTGCTCCTCAATGTTTTATCATATGAGACCATTGCTCCACTTACTCCAATGAAGTGGGTCATTTTAAAAGTTTCTGCACATGAACTTGCGCCTTTGAGAATTTTGTGACACAGTTATATTTTCATCTGAAAGCCGAGAAAGAAAGTCGATACGTTTGATGGGTACTTTCACAGAATAACGATAAAAATTAAATGTCTTATAAGATTAGAAATTAGGAGTTTCTTGTAAAATATTAATTAAAACCCATGAAAGAGCACATGTGAAGATAGTTCGGAGGAGACATCCATGGCACTGGAGAGAGCCGTAGAGGGCAAAAACTTTAGGGGAAGGCAGATACTGAAATACATGCATCGTATAACAGGAAAATTTTAATGCAAATTGAGAGGTTGGCACTGGAGAGGAAGTCGTGACGAGCTGCATAAAATATTTTTGATGACTGGAGGAAAAAGACACTTTATTAGACAATTACGTCTATGTTGTTGCTGTCGTTGCAACTGTGCTCTTTACTCGGAAATTGGTTTCATGCAGTTCTCTACGCTAACCCAACACATATGCGCTATAACTACTGCATCCTACATCAACTTGGACCATACTGCTTCATCCAAACTTTGTGCCTCCCACCTGCGCACACACAGCCATTCATTACGAAATCACTATTGTTTGATGTCTCGGGACGTGTCCGACCAAACGATTCCTACTTTTAGGTAGCTTGTAGAATAAATTTCTTTTCTTCCCGTGCTCGTTATCCGATCAACGCTTCTAGTCTTCAGCATTCTGCGGAAGCACCACGTTTCAAAATCTTCTGTTTTCTTCTTTTCTGATCAGTTCGTAGCCCAAGTTTCTACTGCGCTCGAGGTTAAACTCCAGGCAATACCTTCCGAAAAAACTTCCCGACATTTAAATTTTTATTAAATTTAAACTAATTTTTCCTTTTCAGAACTGTTTTTCTTGCTATTGCACCCTGCTTTTCATATTCTCTGTACATCGATCATCTTCTCTTAAACAAAACTCATAGACTACTATTAGTATCTCGTTTCCAAATCGAATTTCTTCAGCATCCACAGTTTCAATTCGACTGCGTTTCATTATCCTTGTTCTCCTTCTGTTGATGTTTATCATATCACTTTTTTCATGACGCTATCCATTCTGTTCAGCTTATCCTCTAAGATTTTTGCCCTTACTAACAGAATTACAACGGTATCGGCAAAATTAAAAGTTATTTATTTTCTTTTTCTCTCTGAATTTCATTTTCGTTTCAAAATTTATCCTTGGTATCCTTGACCGGTTGCACGATGCACAGACTGAAAAAATTCGCGAATATATTGCAACAATCTCTCACTACCTTCTCACCAACTGCTACCCTTCATGATCTTCATCCATAATCTGTTTTTTATGCAAATTATAAGTAACCTTTCGCTCCCTGTAATTTATCTCTGCTATCTTCAGAGTTTCAGGGTGTTTTCCTGTCAACATTGTCAAATGTTATCTCAATCGATTAATGCAAGGAACATAAGTTTGCCATTCTTCAACCCATTGTGTAAGATAGGGTCAGTATTGCTTTACGTGTTCCTACAGTTCTTCGGAATCCAAACTGATCGTCACTGCGCCCAGATGGTACACGTTATTTTCGTCGACACTTTTGTAAATAATTCGTGTGACTATTTGGCACCCATGACTTGTTAGAACGATAGCTCGGTAACAGCCTCATCTGTCAGCAACTGCCACTTTTGTCGTTGGAACTAGTACGCCCTTCTGGAGGTCGAAGTATATTTTTTCTATGTCGTGTATCTTGCATTCCCGATGGAATAGTTGGCCATGGTATTTTCTACCGAGGGTGTCAATAAATCAACGTCGTCTACTCCAGATCTCTTCTTTTTACTTAGGTGATTCAATGCTTTGTCAGACCAGTTCGGTATCTCATGTGTCATCTAAGGACTTCGTTTATCTGTCATTAAATCTGCTCTCAGTATTAACCCTTGCAGCAACAATTCTTAGCCAAAGGTAGTTAGTACCAGCAGAAATTTACATTCAGTCTCACGAACAACAGACAGTGTAAACTATTTATTTACCAACCATGATGGGGTGACTGTGTAGTGTGTGGGGTCATGTGGTGTCGATGGAATTAACACATAGTTGCCAACACCTTTCCTATCAGAGATGTAGTAGGATCTACAATGACGCAACAAACAGCTGCTGCAGAACTGTTTTCAGTAATGGAGCTTTTCAGTTTACGTCTCACATTACACAGAAAAAAATAATTGCAACCGCCACTGAAGAGATGGACCACAGAAAAGATTCCTCTAATCTTAATTTATGGCGTTTGGGCTGCCGTCGGAGAATCTGGAAACTATTCATAACTATCTTTTAGCCTGGATCCCCAGTTACAGAAATGCAAATAAAATTCATGCCTGTTGTGCGTCTTTCAAAAGCAAGTAGAAGGCGCTCGTGATACAGCTAAGCAGTGGAAACATTTTTCTAGCCACTAGCTACAGACGTGACAACATCCTAAAACATTTTTGGCAACATTCCGAACTTTTACTTAGTTGCTCGAGTGCCAGAGAATTATCCAGCTATATTTACTTCATATTTTCTTGTGATTTTCATTAAATGTTCTAAATGTTTAAGAGATGACTCAGAGTTAGAAAATTTATGTTTCAGATCCTGGGAAACTCGTTCTAAGCTGAAATTATAGTTACTTGCGTATTTTACATTGCAGGCTATCTACCTTGGCCACCACTGGGGCAAAAAGAGAGCTGGCTCTATGCGTCAATTCTCTGCCAGCTCAGCGGTAAAGTGTTCACTCTTCAAAGGGAAGACTGTGGTAGCTGGCAGTTGAAATGTCAATTTTTAATTCTTCTGTGACAAAGTTACACTCAGCTAGATGAACAATCAGTGAAGAATCCTTCTGAAAACTTCTCGCTCACAAGTTTTCTTTCTAACTTGATTCAGTACACTGTAGATATAAAAGAGGGGAATCTGCAGATTCGCACATCTCTTATTGCTGCTTTTTGTGTTTCTGCAGAGATAATTCTTATTTTGTATGAATCAGCGTTGTAGTTCGTCTGTATGTCTGTCCGTCTGTTAAGACCTCTTTTCTCAGGAACTTGTAGCGGTATAAGTCGAAATTTAGGCCAATACTAATGTCTGCGATCATTGGCGATGCAAAAGGCTTAAGACTTTAAGTCAATCCCATCAAAACATACAACTATATCTATCATATATTTTGATAATCGCGACCTGAATCATGAAATTCGATAGAAGAAGGTCTCTGTGTTTTAGTTGTAAAGTGGGTGCCTGGAAAACAACAATTAGCGGGGAAGAGTCTTGGACCGATCACGAATTTTTCGGTATTCCTGTCAACCTTATTTTAACCTCTCGACAATATGAGGAGCCACCAGAAACAACACGTGGTTCGGATTCCGCGTGATACTATAGGTCCACTTTCTTCGGTGGGATGTCTTGGCCACACTAGGGCATGAAACTCGATGAAGTGACGTTTATTCGAAAGCCTTGCACCAGGGGACGTAACCACACGAAATTATTAATATTATCTATAAACAGAAATAAAATTTTGACGATAGCCTCAGACCATAGGTGATACTCGCATTTATCCGGTTTCTTTGGGTAAATGTTGTCCTGGTGGATTAGATACATCGGCACTCTACACATAACACGCTGTATGAGAAAAGGTGGCTAAGCCCTTACCTATGTAATTATATAAGACTAAATGCGGTTTAAAAACATAAGGATGAGAGCGCCCTCGATATCTGGTCTATGCGTTTCCCCAACGCCATATTTATGAGTAGACCATAAATGCACACAACAGCACAAAATCGCACAAGGAACGCAACATTTCCTACAGGAATTACTGCATCATACCGTATTTTCAGTTCGTGCAGCTGGCTGTCATGTGATTTTATTTCAGTAATTATTGAATCAAATCAAAAGCACGCACGGGGTCGCCAAGGCAGCTAGACAATATCGATGTGAACGAACAAGAAAATGAATGTTTCGAACAGCTTGTAATGTACTTCCAGGGAATCAGAAACCTCTTTCAGTGTAGAGCATCACTGATTACGACACGACCATGAACCAATGCTCTGTGTAGGTTGGTGGTCTGTTGTAATGATGACAGCCATATATGCGTTATCACATCAGGCAACCATTTTTACCAAGCACAAACACCCTCGCTTCACCTCTGATAACGAGAGCTGAAATATGTACGGTTGCACTGTGGTTTCAAAACCACATTAAACACAACGTCCCTTCGCTATCTATCCCAGGAGAGTCGGTGCAGGTTCGGCCAGAGGCGGAAGTCACGCCAGGTTGAAATTTTGTCACCAGTAAGCTTCCTTAGATCAGAGTTTTCTTTTTATTAATGAGCCAGACGTCATGTAAGATCACACGGCACTTATTTCTTACTATTTTTGAGCTTGAGGTAAGAAAACTATTGGTACTGGACTCTGATTCGAACTCAGATCCCCTCTTCCGCCAGGCCAGACCACTTTCAGATTATGCATTTACACTGTAAGTAGGCTGTCTAGGTTTTTATATTGGTAACGCCACGTAGCGCTCTGTATGAAAATCACAAACTGTGCTGTGTGCAGTCTGTGGCTGGGTGGCATTGTTGTAATATTCGCTATTGTAGTGTTGGGCTGTCGGCTGTTAACAGCGCACAGCGTTGCGCAGTTGGAGGTGAGCTGCCAGCAGTGGTGGATATGGGGGGGAGAAATGGCGGAGTTTTGAAATTTGTAAGACTGGATGTCATGAACTGCTATGTATATTATGATTTTTCAAAACTATTAAGTTAAATACATTGTTTGTTCTCTATTAAAATCTTTCATTTGCTAACTATGCCTATCAGTAGTTAGTGCCTTCAGTAGTTTGAATCTTTTATTTAGCTGGCAGTAGTGGCGCTCCCTGTATTGCAGTAGTTCGAGTAACGAAGATTTTTGTGAGGTAAGTGATTTGTGAAAGGTATAGGTTAGTGTTAGTCAGGGCCATTCTTTGTAGCGATTTTTGAAAGTCAGATTGCGTTGCGCTAAAAATATTGTGTGTCAGTTTAAGCACAGTCATGTTTAATTTTTCTAAGGGGACGTTTCATATGTCGACCCTTAGCCGAGGATACCTCACTGGAATCTTCCGATTTTTTTCTTGTAGTTTGTGTAATTAGTGTAGCTATTGTTTATAGCTAGCGCGTAATTGTAGAGAGAATCTCCTTTGTAGTTGCAGTCTTTCATTGTTGTTGTGGCATGCATGTAGATTTGCACCAAGTATTTCGCAGCTGCGCTTGCAATTAACTAGATATTATTTTCAGTGCTATGTTAATGTGTTTTCTTATTTTTTTCTTGCAATTGTGTTTTTCTGTGTTATTGTGACAATAATGGCGTGTGAAAAACGTAATACTAGGCTCCAAAGTAAACTGAGAAATGACAGTGAAGACGAAGGCAGTGTGTTAGCGCCACCGAGTAATGAATTAACTAATGTTCAAAGTAGTAATTTGGTAAGTGTGCATGGGGAAATGGAGCGGGCGGCAAATAATGGTGTAGACAGTGAAACAATTAGTGAACAGGGAAGCATTGTCGATCGATCGGTCAGCAACAGTTCGCCTCAGGAATCCGAAAAGACAGGATACAATCTTGCAAATACTGTAGATTCAGGTTTTGGGTCCTCACCGTTTTCTCAAATAAGTCAAGACACATTTTCTGCTTGTCAAAATGTGAATGTTGCCGCTGCAACTTCACTGCCGAAAAGCACTGAGGAACATGTTTCAGACGCCAGTGTATTGTTATTACAGTTAATGCAACAAATGGGACAAAGGCTACAAAAGTTAGACACAATGCTTGAACAAATGCCAAAACAAATGGGACAAAATCTTCAAAAGTTAGACACAATGGAACAACACCAGAGACAAACACAGCAACAGTTAGACGCAATGGAACAAAATCTTCACACCACGCTTGAAGAAACACGTGAAGATTTAACTACTTAGTTACATAAAATCGAATCGAAATGTCAAAAAGTCTGTAATGACGTAAAAACACAAATTTGTGAGCATTTCCAACCTATTTTTTCGCGTCATGAAAATGCATTACAGAATCACGAAGGAGCCATAAGAAAACTGCAAACTATTGTTCATGAAAATCATGAGACCTTGCAAGCTAAAATTTACTCAGTTGAATCTACCGATTCGGTTAACACAACTTGCAAAAACTCAGGAAAACTTAAAGGGCACAGTGGATACTCTGAAATTTGGTTCAGAAAGACACATGGAGGTAATTAGTTCATTATCAGAGAAAGTAGCTGAACTTTCGGATCAGCTAAATAATTTATCTACGAAGGTAGATGATAATCTGAATGACACTAAACCGGTAGTCTTTAATGACACAGGAGAGTGCGAACAAATTAGGAAATTCAAACAAATTCAGAATCAAATTAATACGCAACACCAAAGAGAAATCCGGGAAGTACAAGATCAGCTGACACAAGTAATACAAGAATTACGTATTTCAGAGGACACTCGCGTCCCCATACGGGAAGAGGGACATAGAAATGCGGAGCAGCCACACAATAATAACACAGCGCATTTCTGAAATTATGAAAGAAATTGGCAAGGTGCACCGAATTTTGAAATGGAACCGCCGAAACGTTGTAACAATGACCGATATGCGACTCGCCGACATGATGATTTTGACTATAAGCTGTTCATTACAACACGTAAATTTAAAACATTTAAGAATTCTGGGAACGACATTCATCCACAAGCGTGGCTCCATCAATTCTCTCATTGCTTTCCTACCAACTGGTCATTAGAGCACAGATTAGAATTTATGTGTGGCTATTTAGAGAATGAACCAGCGGTAAGAATGCGATCGGTCATTCACGATTGTCACAGTGAACGAGAATTTTACCATGCCTTCCTCTCAGCATATTGGTCTCAAGCTGCACAAGACCGAGTAAAACATAGCATCATAATGATGCAACATTTCGAACAATCTGAATTTTCCAGTCTTGTGAAATATTTTGAAGACATGTTGCTCAAGAATCAGTACCTGTCAAACCCATACAGCCTCTCAGAACTCATCCGCATTTGCTTAATCAAATTACCTGAACATTTACGGCATATAATTTTGGCAGGACGTTGCAAAGACGACATTGAAGCTTTTCAGGGATTCTTACAAGAATTAGAAATTGACACTGACAATCGCGGAACGCGAAAACAGGAACACAACAATTACAGGTCACATCCGTCGCAATTCCGCGATGAAAGAAATAATAACTGGACACGGCAAGGCTATTCTCACAACACAAATCGTGACCAAAACAGACACCACCCGTATGACAACTGTTGGCAGAGTACTACTAATTACAGGGGAAGATCACCTCTCCACGGTAGTGACTATCACAGAGGCAATCAGGGAAACAGACAGTTTGGGAACAAAAATAATTATTATCAAGGGCAACACAATAACTTTAGATGCAACGGTCCAGCGCGCAGTTACGAGTCAGGGAGAAATCCTCCACCACGTGACCAACAAGAAAGAAACTGTGGAATGTACCGACATGACGACAGACGATATGATCGTAACGACAGAGCTGAATTGCAAAGAACTGGCGGGATTCAAACAGAGCAGGGCCCTCTCGACAAGGTGAATTTGTAGAAGTTAGGTCTCCTAATCCCAATAACGACGCACGCCAACAAAGAGACAGACAATGACTCGCACCGCAGGCAGCCACATGCGCCAGCTGGCTGAGGGAAAAATTACATAGACGCTAACCTTGAGAAAAATTTTAGCATTCTTTACCGATGTACCATATACCACATCATAATTCCACTGAAGCTGAAACTCTGTGTACTAGGAAGAGTAAAGGTTTACACCACATTTCACATGTAAAACCGTTTATTGAAAGATAATCGGCTTTTTACTTTGTCTTTGCCATAAAACTTTTCACTTCACATTTCTAGTATGCTTTGTCAGACTCAAGAAACTGTTACCATGCAACAATGTTTGAAGTTAAATATCCAGTCAAGAACCTGGGCAACTTATTTAGACAGTAATTACGAATGCATTGTTATAGTGAACAGACGACACATTGTTGTACATTCTTGCAACAAGTTGCACGATTACGTAACGACTATCAGGCTTACATACTTAGAACTTACACTGCTAATGAGATTTTAATGCAACATTTTGGTTTACTTGTAAAGATACTCTTTATTTGAAGTACATTCGGTGAAACTAAAGATGACTTAGCATTTGGTTTCTTTGATAGCTACACGACTACATCATGACACTATTAATATGTGACACAATATACATTGTTGCTTTTGCAGTGTATCTGTTTTATATCTGCACAGTTTTTCTGTATTATTCTGGAAAGTAAAACATGTTTTAGTAGTAACTTTTGTGGTATAGCTACAATGAGACAGCCTTTTTTGTAGCAGAACAATACATCACATTATAGTACTTTTTTGATTACTGTAAGGTACGTAATAACTACGATATATATACGCAAAGCATTTCACTTTCGTTTATTATGAGGTAAGTACATTGACATCAGCATAACTTTGCTTGCAGAGGACGATAACTACGACACTTCGACAGAATTATCTTACAGCAAGACGCACATTTAGCGCTACAGGACACACATTTGAGTGATTCATTTTGTACTTAAACCATTTATTTTTCAAGATTTTTGAATTACAAAGAAAGTTTTCCGTGATACATTTCATTCCATTGCTGTAATCTGTAACACCTGAGGGTATAATTACATTAATCCTCAGGGGGGCACACACTTACTTTGTGTACCATGTGTTTGGCAAGCACAAGGACCCCTAGCTAATATGGTATTTGCTGATACGACTTAACACATCGGTACCATATTTCCCCAACACATAAATTACACAGCTATCTGATCATTTAACTGAGAGATAAACATTTTTTTTACTACATCAGTGATACATGTTTACGCAATTACACAGTTGGGTAACTTCACAGTTATGAAATTGTATTTTGTCTGTACTTTGTGAACTGTTCATATTTGTTTGGAACCATTGTGACACTATGAGAGCTTTGAATGATGTATTTGGTAAGGGAACATGATTTTAAAGTACGTTTGAGGTAGATGACACTATTGAAATGAGCAGAGAATTTATTTTAGGTTTTGACATTATTGCAGAAAGCTACGACGTTTTTGAGATTTGACTGAGGTGTTATGATGTTATTTTCATGACGACGATGTGTATTATGCTGTTGAGGTATGTTCATGATCAATAAGCTGATGATATATGAGGAATTTGATTATGCTATGTATTTATTATGATGAAATATTGCAGAAGTGTCGACGATTATGTATATGTGTAATTAGGTAAGGAATAATGAGTATTGGTTAGGGACTCTGGTTTGTGAAAAAGGATGTTGGAAACCAAGAATCATACTTTAAGAGTTATGAAATGTGTGTAAATGCGTGAATGTATCACAATGCCGGCGAAAATTTTTTTTACACTGTTATATTTATAGGATTTGGTTTCTACACATTTGCAACGCAAATTCTCGACCTGTGAAATTTTTATATGGGTCTGTCACTGTAGTGCAAACTGGTGTCGTAAATATTTCGGTAAGAAAGTTAAGTGACCACCTCCACGTAATGCGCCGTGGGCACCCACCTGCGCAACATTCCTGTGTGCCTTTCAGAGACACAGTTGGAGAAAAAAAAACAGGCCATTATCCTCACTATTGACATTTCTTTGTAGAAAGCATCACAAATACGACACGCCCAAACTTGAAAACATATGATTACACTGTGGACCTCTTAATTTATGATATTTACTAAAATGCCTAATGAAAACATGAGAAACGTTTGACGGCTATTGTCTTGCTAGTTGAGAGAAATGCCATATGGCTTGCTTTATGTATTTATTTACTTATTTTGTTTAATATCTAGTTTCTAGCTGCACTGCAGCATTGGTTAAAATAAAATTTAATAGATGTACTATTATAGTTATTTTATGCCCACAGATCCAGTCAATAAGAAATTTATGATCTACTTCCAAGAAAACAAGGGCACATAAACAGACATTTCCCTTCACAGGAATTGGATAAATATTTTTTTTTACGATTTGGTAACTTATCTGCTAGTGTAAGTTCTCGTGATGCATCACTCTAGTGTTAAGATGTGACATAGGTATTAAACATGGCCATTTTTTCTGTAATATTTTTCCTGCTTGAGCTTTCTCATGTTTAGATATAAGTTATTGCATTTACTGCGGCTGTTTGCCAGGCATAGTACTACTAAATTTCACTTTGTATTACTCTGTTGAGCTAGTTTTACTACTGATTTATTTTTCTTGTTGCTGCACATTGGCTCATATTAGTTGTAATGTTGCATTGCTTGGTAATTTAGATTTACTGCAGCTTGCTTTGATAGTTTCCATTTTTTTTTTCATTGCTGTTTGTATTAATTGTTTTATGCTGCTGCATTTCCTCGTCCCTTAGTTTAGCATCAGAGCTCAGTAGATTTAAGTTAGCTTATGAGGGGGTAGACTATATAAGAGAATGAGTTGTGATGAATTGGAAGTAATGCATTGAGAAGTTATACGAAAAAAGTACAGAAAGCAGGTATAGATAGGACGTTTTGGGAATAATGATGAATGAAGGGAGATCTCTAAGAAAAAAAAAAGGTTTTGTTTGCAAAATACTGCAGTACCAAATGTTACACTGAAAACAAAACCCGTCCTTTCCCCTTTGTTATTCTGCTATGTTTTTGTGTACTCTTGTATATTTGTGTTTTTCCTGTCTTTATGTGTTTAGCTAATAAGATTTATGTTGTAGAATTTTTCAAATACTATGTTATTTTCTTCGTAAAGATGTTTAGACATTATTTATTCTGTTTTGTTTTAATGATCATGCATGAAATTAATGTTTCAAGAACTATTATCATTATTTTATTTATTTACTTATGTCATAATTCCTGTAACACTGATGTATATGTCTATTTCTATTCTTTTGTAAAGCCTGTATTACTACAAATGTTATCTGTATTGTTATGTTCTTTAATAATGTATTTTGTACCTTTGTTATTGTATTCTTATGTTATAAAATTGTAATTGACACCAGTTCATCAAATTAAGTAACTTGTAAGTTACATTTCACTGCACACGTTTCTGTTGGTCATAGTGTATGGACAAGATGTGAGAAGTAGGGACTGATAGTGTTTGCACGTGAGTTAATAATTCTGCAAGGGACTGGATAACAGCATTGCTGGTTCTAAGGACATTTCAAAAAAATTTTTGTGAGTGCACAAGTGGTGGTTCATGGACTTGCTATATTATCCGCAAGACTCTTCAATGGTGATTGTGCAGCTGCACAGTCACAACAGATGGCTGCTGGCCATCTCTACAAGGACTACAGTGGGTCTGCATCTTAGATGACCCACCAATACCATTATTTCTACAAGGACTGTATTGGGTCTGCACCTCTGATGGCCCACCAATACCATAATCTCTACCAGGACTACAGTGGGTCTACTCTGTGATGACCTGCCTTCCAATATTATTCAAAACTTCCAAAGACTCTGCTGTGGGTTTGCTCTGTGGTGACCCATTACTTTTCTGCATATCGAGAGACAGCACTGTCTTTCCGTTGGAAGGACAACACTACTTCTTCAAGACTGCATGGAAATCGACTACTTCCATGTGCATTATCTTTTACTGCTCAGACTTTGAGAAAAACACTGCAATTTTACTGTGATGAACGATCAGGACTGTCTTTATGGACTGTGAGAAAATTTTAGCTTTCAACCAACATCGTATCAATAAGTGAGTGCATTTGATATATTTGTTGTAATTATGGAAAATTTTATCAAATTATTATTGGCCACTGTCCAAAACAATTTGTAAAATTTTTTGTGGGGAGCATGGGAGCTATGTAAGTAGGCTGTCTAGGTTTTTATATTGGTAACGCCACGTAGCACTCTGTATGAAAATCACTGGCTGTGCTGTGTGCAGTCGGTGGCTGGGTGGCATTGTTGTAATATTCGCTATTGCAGTGTTGGGCTGTCGACTGTTAACAGCGCGTAGCGTTGCGCAGTTGGAGGTGAGCCACCAGCAGTGGTGGATGTGGGGAGAGAAATGGCGGAGTTTTGAAATTTGTAAGACTGGATGTCATGAACTGCTATGTATATTATGATTTTTCAACACTATTAAGGTAAATACATTGTTTGTTCTCTATTAAAATCTTTCATTTGCTAACTATGCCTATCAGTAGTTAGTGCCTTCCGTAGTTTGAATCTTTTATTTAGCTGGCAGTAGTGGCGCTCGCTGTACTGCAGTAGTTCGAGTAACCAAGATTTTTGTGAGGTAAGTGATTTGTGAAAGGTATAGGTTAATGTTAGTCAGGGCCACTCTTTTGTAGGGATTTTTGAAAGTCAGATTGCGTTGCGCTAAAAATATTGTGTGTCAGTTTAAGCACAGTCATGTTTAATTTTTCTAAGGGGACGTTTCAACACCTCTTCGTGGTTTCTCCACGATTCCAAAGTCTTCTAGGTCTTCACAGAAAGTGCGTGTCTGGGTTCTAAACCTGGTCTCGCATGAAAGTTTTTACCGTATCATTACAAGCTGTTGCACGAGTACACCAAACCAGAGGTGACAGACAATTATAAATTCTAACGCCCCTCGTGCGTCTGGAGCAATATTGATTGGTGCCGGTTTCGACTCCCAGTCAGACAGAGAACTTTTCGTCATTTTATTTCTGGTTCTAACATGCCACTCGTAGTTACATGTAAAAAAAAAATTCGATAGTCAACGTCTCTTTACGTGTAGTGTCTAACGGTGATATGTGTAGGGAACGACTCCCAGTCAGCACACGTCTACTCGTGACTAAAAATCAGTGACGATAGGTGCTGGACTCGAATCGCGGTAGGGCAAAAGTTTTCCATCTCGTCATTTCAGTTTCAATCATATCGTTATTGGCGAAAAATCACGATTTCTAACATTTGATCGTGCTTTGTTAAGAGACTGATTAAGTTCTGGTTTCGAATGTCTGTCCAACACATAACTTTATGCCATATCATTTCAAGTTTAAACGTGTGTGCACTTTGTTGCTTGTGACTAAAATCGCATTTAAGATCTTTTGTGGTTAGTTAAGAGGAACTTTTTTTTTTTTTTTTTTTTTTTTTTTTTTTTTTTTTTTTTTTTTTTTTTTTTTTTTTGAACGGAGGCCTGGATTCCAGACCAGTGCAAAAATTTTCACCATAAAATTTCAATTGAAACTTGCGTTCCGAAAGCTCATTCATTGTAATAAATGGCTGACTCTTTTCTAATACAGATTTTTCTGATAATTCCGTTATCGTGAGAGTAGTTCGCTTGTGAATTGATATCTGTACAGGGCAGTTATGTCTTGTGGCCTCTTCCAGTAACTACTTTGTATAGTAAATTGACTGTACCGAAAAGAGAGCAGACGATCTGCGAGACAGTTACTTTAAATGGGTTACATAGAAAACAAGCGAAACAGAGTTCGGGACGTTCGGATACCTTTGAGCACGATAGTACACAGAGAGGGGAGGAAGATATGGACAGAAGGGCAAAGTGCAGGTGGGTGGAGAAAGGAAGGGGGAGGTTAAGGATAGAGCGAGTGAGATACAAGATGAACAGATGGGAATGCGAAGGTGGCCGAGAGAGGACGGTGGCGGAGATGTGTAGAAAGGGGGAAGTGATCAACAAGAGAGCAGAATTAGGACAAGAAAATGGAAATGATGGAGAGGAGGAAGGAAGAGTGTATAAAGAAGGAGGTGGAAAAGCTGGCAGATGGGGGAGGGGGGGGAGGAGGAGGACTGATACAATACTGGAATAAATACATACCTGGTCAGTGCTGGGTATAATGAATGAAGAACCAATGAATTCTGCAGGTGGAACAAAAACAATGATGTATAGTAATGCCCTGGCTAATGAGATCATTTTACTCAATAATCTGAGTAAAAAACAGAACCACCAGAAAAGGAGAAGAAAAACGAAATGAAACTTCATGAATAGAGAGGGTGTGTGATGTTATTCCAGTGATTATTTAATCGAATCACAGTTCCAATGAATAGTGAAATTAGAGTTGCTTATGATTACGTCCGCAGCTCGTGGCCTAGTGGCTAGCGTTGCCGCTTCTGGATCTCTGGGTCCCGGGTTCTATTCCCTGCAGGTTTGGGGTTTTCCTCTGCCCGGAGACTTGGGTTGGTGTTGTCCTCATCATTCCATCATCATTAGTGAAAGCGACGAGATTGGAGTGTGTCAAGATTGAGAATTCGTACAGGCGCTGATAACCGCGCAGTTGAGAGCCCCACAAACCAAACTTCAGCATCACTTACAATTATTACGATGCACCCATTCTGGCCTGGATGCAAGCAGTAATGTCGTTTGGAAGGGTGCCTCAAGGCCGTTGTATCCTCTCATGATGCAATCTGGCCCACAACTGTAGCAACTGGTACTTGGTATCTTGGAAACTGGTGACACAATGGTACTTCAACATTGCCCAGGCAGTTTATCGAGACTAGTACCACGTGTGGACGAGCAATGTTTCAATGAAATATGGGACCATGATACTGTAGCATTAAATATGGGACCGTAGTATTAGACGTAAAACATGAAGATGCAAAATATCCATGATGTTCCGTTGTTCCACCAGGGTTCGCACGATCACTATTAGCAGTGGCCCACATTGACATTCGATGGCTTCCCATAGCTGTGCTTGTTACAGAATACTGTGATTATACCTTGGGGTGGTTAGATGTGTTGGAAGGGAAGATTGACGAGTATGCTGACTCCACGTTTCTATTCCACTATTACATTTGAGTGTCCCAGAAATCTGGATATTACACGATTCAACCATCTGGTGAAGTGGAGACCCAAAATGAGGTCTCTTTGAATCTCTGTCAGATGCTGATAACACTGTCCCACACGAGTACGCGGTATGTATTTTTCACAATGATCGCTCAACATCTGATGCTGTTCACCCTCCTTCACCGTCGTCATAAACCGTAGCAGGCATAGTAACAATACGGAATACTAATGCATTTTGTCTGCCATTCTACCTGTCACAGAGAATTGCAAATCTGTTTACATATCCGCAATTATTTTACGTGTAAGAATTAACACTGACATCGACCATGGTTTCTGGGTGCTTCACATTTTCTGTCGGGCAATGTGCATATCACTTTACCCCATGGAAGTTCACTTGTTTCCTCTTCTCGCACATGACGCTACTTCTAGTTGTATGGTTTATTATTTACGTATAACTGAGTAGTGAAGCTTGTGTGGATGGTATTGTGCTCGAGGTCGCCAATGACATAGGAGGGAGGAATGAGACCCGAAGTGACAGCTCATTCCAGCCATCGTCTCCCCACCCTCCTCTGTCGGCGATTATCACTATTCGCGTAATTTCATAAATGGAAATATTTCGCTCTCTCGAACAGAGCTGTTTATATCTCAAGAAACTTATCGACGACTCGTCCACAGAGAGCAAAGCAACGTATGTGCAGTGTCTCAAACTGACAGCGCATTTCTGTGACGGATCCCATAAACGTCAAGCTGGTCTACGAGGGTTGTGCCTAGTGCAGTATCTCACGCTAGCACTGAATTTATGGCTGGTCCGAATTTATCTCTCTGACTGTCGCATCCATTCCTAAGTGGCTTATGCCGCCAGTCGATCTGGAATCACACCGTTCGAAATATCTCTTCACTACAAAAAGTCAGCCTGTTTCGAAGGAAGAATGAGGGTAGACTGGGTTTAACGTCCCGTCGACTTCGCGGTCGTTAAGGGTGAAACTGTTTCGATTCTGGCAAAGAAGACACGTACGAGATATAAAATTTCTCGACGTGTAACACAGTAAATCACCCTCGTTCTGCCAACGGCCACGTCAAAGAGGGGGGCAGGAGTGGATAGAGGTCACTCTACTGCCCTTGGGCTGGGAAACTGCCACGCAAAAGGCGGAAAAATCAGCAGTGATCAACGGCATGAAGATGCAGAAGGCAATGGAATCCACTACACTAAAGACACACGATCTACAGGACATGTCGCCTGTAATTGAAGAAACTGTCATCATGAGCTCCCCATTGGCAAATATTTCTGACTAGTCCACCAGTCGGATCTTCGGGCGGGAACTTCCAGCGGCAGGGGAATGTGGGAAAGAAACTGAATAACCAACGGAAGGATAGCGTTCTACTTGTCAGGGCAAGGAATGTTAGAAGATTGAACTTGGTAGGGAATCTAGAAAATGTCAAAAGAGAAATGCTATGGCTCAAACTAGACATAGAGCTGGCCAATGAAGTGAAATGGAATGATGACGAGGATTTCTGGTACGACGAATATAGTGCAGAATCGACAGCAGCTGAAAACGCTACAGCAGGAACTGGGTTTGCTGTGAACAGGAAAGTAGAGGACAGAGTGAACAATTCGGTAGTAGAGTAGTTCTTATCAGAATCGGCAGCAAACTAATACTGAACGTATACATGTCGATATCACAACTATAACATAAAGACAGATTGAAAGTATACGAAGATACTGTATGGGTAACTTTGTACGTAAAGGGAGATGAAAATAATCATGGAGGACTCGAATGCGGTTGTAGGGATGTGAGTAGAACAAGGAGTTATGGGAGAATATGGATTTGGTAGTAGGCATGAAAGAAGAGAAAGGCTAATAGAGTTCTGCAATAAATTGCAGCTTAAAATAGCGAATACTCTGTTCAACAATCATAACACGAAATGGTATACTAGGAAAAGGCTGGGAGATACAGGAAGATTACAGTTAGATTACAGCAGCGTCATTCAGAGTTTAAGAAATCAGATATTGGATTGTAAGGCGTACCAGGGAACATATACAGACTCAGATCACACTTTAGTACTGATAAATAGCAGGCTTAAGTTTAATAAACTCGTTAGGAAGAATCAGAATGCAAAGAAGTGGGATACAGTATTACTAACAACTGAAAACATGCTCTTGAAGATCTCTTAGGCTATCGATGCGGTGACAATGTATAGCTCAGCTGGGAGTTCAGTAGATGAGAAATAGACGTTTCTGAAAAAGAGAATCACACAAGTTGGAAAGAAAAATATAGGTACAAGGAAGGTAACTGCTAAGAAACCCAAGGTAACAGATGAAATACATCAGTTGATCGATTAAAAAAGGAAGTAAAAGCATCTGCAGGGAAATTCTGAAATACAGAAGTACACGTCAATTACGAATGAAATCAGTAGGAAGTTCAGGGAAGCTAGGGCGAAATGGCTACAAGAAGAATGTGAGGAAATCGAATAAGGATTGACTACTGGAAGGACTACCCCAGAAAACAGTCAAATCAGCCTTCGGTGAAATTAAAAGCAAGGATGTCAACATTAAGAGTGCAGTGGGAATTCCCTTGTTAAGTGCAAAGGAGAAAGCAGATAGGTGGGAAGATTATGTTGAATGCCCTTATTATGGGGATGATTTGTCTGATGACGTCATAGAAGAGGAGACATTAGCCGATAGGGAAGTGATACGGAAACCAGTATTAGAATCAGAATTTAAAAGAGCTTTGGAGCACTTAAGATCGAATGAGGCAGAAGAGACAGATAGCACTCCATCTGAGTTTCTGTAATCGTTAGGGGAAGTTACAACAAAACGACTATTCACATTGGTGTGTAGGATGTATGAGACTGGTGAGATACCACCAAACTTTCGGAGCATAATACACACAATTCCAAAGATTGCCAGATCCTACATGTATGAGATTTTTTGCACTATCAACTTAACAGGTTATGCATCCAGGTTGCTGACAAGAATGACACACAGAAGAATGGAAAAGAAAATTGACGATCTGTTCGATGAGAATCAAATTGACTTTAGGAAAAGCTAAGTCACACGTCCACAGGATTTGTCGACCTGGAAAAAGTGTTCGATAATTTAAAATGGTGCAAGATATTCGAAATTCTGAGAAAGATATGGGTAAGCTTTAGAGAAATACGGTTAATATACATCGTGTACAAATCCCAAGACGGAACAATAAGACTGAGAGACCAAGAACGATGTGTTCTGATTAAAAAGGCTGTGAGAATCGCATGTAGTCTTTCGCCTCCACTGTTCACACATCGAAGAAGCAACAGGGAAAATAAGAGGAAGGTTTGATTAAAATTCAGGTTGAAAGGACATCGACGATAAGTTCCTGTGATGACATTTCTTCCCTTAATGCAAATGAAGAAGGATTAAGCGTTGACAACCTGAAGTCTTCCAGTCTGTTGAACTAAATGAACCGCGAAATCAATATAGAATCTCGTTCGAAAGTATATTGAAGAAAGACGAAATTAATCAGAACTACCAGAAACCAGGACAGCGAGAGACTTAAATTCAGTATCTAAGATTACGAAGTAGACGACGTCGATGAATTCTGATACTTTGGAAGCAAAATGACCCTGACAGAAAAACTGAGACACCTTTTATCAGATATGCTCATATATATCCGGGCAGCAGATCTTTACTGCAATAGAATAGAAATTCCTTCATTATTCATTTCGCAACAGTACACAAACTAACTGACAGAGCAACACAACAGTAGCTATGTTGAGGCTATTATACGAGTGTAGGGCGTACGCAGTATAATTATTAAGCGTTGACGTCCTGAAGTCGTCCAGTTTATGACATTTCAAAAGCCAGTAACCTCGCTATCAAGTAATTTACAAATACCAGGTCGAATGTTTTTGTTCATTTGAAATATGGGTGCAGTGTGTGGGGGAATCAAGTATCGGTAGGGAGAGGCGTGGGGCAAAGCAAGAATGTTTTTCACCAAGTGTCTACCGTCATTGTGAAAAGTAAGTTATTTTTCCTGAGATGGAGTGGTAGGCAGCATTCGCGATGCACCGAGAACAGCTTTATTATTCTATAAGAAAAAGGTTGTTGGATATAGACAGTGCCAGTTGTCTCACTATCATTAATTCGTCATTTAATAAAACCGCTACAATTCTAAATATATTTTTTGCAGTTTTATAAATAAATGTGTCCAAATAATTAATTTTAATCGATACTCATTTCATCATTGACTGTCTGCTACAGCAACTAGTTATAATTTTTTAGAATTAAGGCAGTCTCGGTTGCACCCGAGGCTGCCTTTGTTCAAACAAATTCCATTTTGCGCTGCTGTTGATTATGGCATGGGAAGTGTGGGAAGTGGCGGGGCGGGGAGCTCTAGAAAATATTTCATTGCATCCAGGTGGTCAGAAAGATTGGCAACCACTGCGCTGGAGTGTTAGAAAAACTGTTAAAACCTGTCTCTAACAACACGGGAAAGATCTCTAGTACATAATATCTCTTTTAGCAGATTCTTATAACTTTAAGTTAGAACATCCGCGGCCACAGGCCGTGTATATTGTATAAGAAAACTTTCCTTTATCATTTGCTGATTGTAAACGTTGCTTTAATTTGGTTTGGCGTATCCATTTTTTAATATGGCCTACAAATGACACTTCGAAGAACATACTACGTGCATAAAGCTGGCGTAAAACTGCGTTACGAACAGATTGCGATGTCGATGTTATGAGTAATATTAGGATTTCTGAATGTTTATTGGTCGTGTCCTGGACCGTAAGCTGTCTCCATTTTTGTAGAAGTAATACAAGAATAGTACCACTGAAACTTCCACATTTATTTCTGAAACTGCTGAATGCTGCTGAGTGCAACTGAACCTACAGACTCTTTGCTTCTTTTTATCATTACAACACGGACCTACAGAATTTTCCCTGACAAATATAACTCAAAACTATCCTATTCATTTATGACCCACAGTATACAAGCACAACGCAATCTGACTGCAAATAATTAACACAAAAGAATGGCCCTGAATTAGAAGAAATCCTAACAGTAACCTACACATTTTCATGACTCATTTACCTCACAGACAATCTTCGTGACACGACTATAGCAAATACAGCAAGTATACAGCCAGCTAAACAAAAATATTCTAACCACTATAGGCTCTAATTTCTGACAGACATGTCGTCAGCAAAGGAAAGATTTTGTTGCCGAGCAAACAATGTATTTAGCAGATTTTACCTTAATCATGTGACATCCAGTTCCACAAATTATATAATCAACAATAATTCCATTTCCCAAACGTTAGCAATTACATCAGTCATAATTTTACAATCCATGTCAAAGCAATACCAAATCTTCATGAAGGACACACGTCCAAACCGTCCGCTAGCGCTGCTAACCTCCATCGCTGCTAACTATTCTAACTCCAAGACTGTCCAGCCACAGAATCTCTTAGCGGGGCTGCAGAGCGCTTTCAGTGATATTAATGTAGTCTATAGCGTTGCCAACATACATACACCTAAACAGGCTACTTACATAGCCTCTCTGCTCCTCTCAAAAATTTTGCAACGGGTTTTGGTCAGTGGTCAATACTAATTTATTAAAAAATTTTATATTAACAATATCAAAGAGATCAGATGCACCGAATTAGTAATATACTAACGGCCAATAAAGCAAAAATTCTCCTCTTAGTCCCGAAAGACAGTCCTAATCCTTAATTAGAAGAGTAGTCTATGACAGTTTTATGCGTAAAGGCTGAGCGGTAAAAAACTGCAAATGTATGTAGTGGTTCACCATGTAGTCTTGAAGTAGTGTTGTCCTCCACATGGAAATACAGTGCTGCCTCTTGATATGAATATTTCAGTTGAGAAGATTGGTAATGGACCACAACAGAGCAGACCCACAGCAGAGTCAATCGAAGTTTAGATGAATAGTGGTAGAACTGGTAAGTACCACAGAACAGATCCGCAGTATTCCTTGTGAAGAGTATGGTAGTAATGGGCCACCAAAGGAGCAGAATCACTGTAGTCCTTACACTAATTATGCTAGTAATAGGTCACCAAAGGTGCAGATCCACTGTAGTCATTGTAGAGATTATGGTAGTAATGGGCCACCAAAGGTGGAGACTAACTTTATTCCTTGTAGAGATGGCCAGCAGCCATCCCTTGCGTCTGTTCAGGTGCACAATCACAACTGAAGAGTCCTGAGGATAATGTAGCAAGTGAATGATCCACCACTTGTGCACACACTAATTTTTTTTGCAATATCCTTAGAGCGAGCAATGCTGTTAACCAGTCCGTTGCTGAATTATTAGCACAAATGCAAACACTAACACAGTGATATAGTCTATGAAACAGTATGACCAACAGACAAATGTGTACATTAAAATGAATCCCTTCCATTTATCTAACTTGGAGAACTGGTGCCTATACAATTATAGTTTTACAGCATAAGAATACAATTACAAATGTAAAGAAAACGTCAGTACAGTAAAGAACATGATAATACAAAGAACATTTGTAGTGATAAAGGCTTTACAAAAAGAATAGAAATAAACATATATAAGAGTATTACAGCAATTATGACATAAGTAAATAAATGAAAAATATGAATATCAGTAGAAACATTAACTTGACACATGAGCAACGTAGCAGAATAAGTAATGTCTGAACATTATGTCAAAGCAAAGAATGTGGTATAAAAACAGATTAGATTTGAGGATAAAAGTATTCCTCATCACAGTGAATACAGCTTAGTATTAGAAGAAAAAAATTCTACTAAATATGTCTTCTCACGTAAACACACAGAGACAGGAAGAATACAGAAACACAAGGGTATGGATGGACATAGTGGAATAACATAAAAGAAAAGGACAGGGTCTGTATTTAGTGTAACATTTAGTACTGCAGTACTTGTGGTGAGCATCTCATACTTCTTTTTCATTTTTCTCCTCCAATAATATCCTTCATGCTTAAACCTCGTTTACTTTCAGTCAAAGCTACTTCATTTACAATCAAAACATCATTTAATTCTCGCAAATCTCTTATAATTTCAACATTTGTTCTCAAAAAAAAATCCTGTGTAAGCGTGCTACCTGTATTTATACTTTCATATACTTCTTAGCTATTCATTCGTTTCCCAGAAAATCCTACCTAAACCTATTGTCTCTATACCCTACTAATATCTGTTCATTTCCTATGTCAAAACAATAATTCCTCACTATACAATGCTTTTTTGGCCAGACATTTTCCTTATAACTTCTTAATACATTTCTTCCCAACTGATCACAATACATGTTATCATATGGCATACCCCCACTTAAGCTAACTTAAATCTACTGAGGTCAGATACATAAACTACAGAATGAGGCAATGCTGCAGCACAAAACATTAACACAAACAACAACGACGAAAATACAACTTGTCAAAGCAAGCACCAGCATATCTAAATTAGCAAACCAAATACAACATTACAACTAATATAAGGCAATATGCAGCAAACTAGAAAAATAAATCTGTGGTGAAACTGGCTTAGCACATTAATACAAAATAAAATTAAGTATGACAATGCCTGACAAATAGCAGCAGCAAACACAATAACTGATACCTAAACATTACAAAGTACAGGCAGAAGGAATATACAGTAAAGACAGTAACGCAGATAAAGGAAATGACTATTCACATGTTAATATCTATGTCACATCTTAACACTAAAGTGGTGAACTCCAACAACTTATTCTGCCAAAAAAAAAAAAAAAAAAAAAAATCAAGTCCTTCAAATGAAAATTGTGTATGCAGTTCCTCTTATTGTTCCTCCTTACTGCTCTATCCTTTCCAAACGCTCTTTTCTAAGAATGTAAATCATAAAATGGTTATTTAATAGATTTGTTGACAGAAAGTGTTCACATTAGCATAAGTATTAAAATTTATTTTATAAAACCAAAGCTGAAGCGCAGCTGGAAACGAGTTATCAAATAAAATAAGCAACTATGTACAAAGCAAAGCATAAAAACATCATTCAATAGCCATATAGGATTTCATAAGCCGGTAGATATCCTTGCAACTCTCATAGAGTGACACTTGTCATAATCAGGTGTGCAGATGTAAAAATATTTCTCATCAATTCGTAAGCATTTCAGTAAGTGATACGAAGTACAAACTCCAAAGTGTAATCATATATTTCCAAGTAATAGTGTGTCGTGTTTGTGGTGTGTTATGCAACGAAATGTCAATAGCGAGGTCAACGGCCTCTCTTTTCTACAGCTGTGTCAGTGCTTGCGGGAGTGCAGTAAGATTAAAAGTAGCTAAAGCAACACCATTTAAGTTGAAAGGCAACACCACAATGGGTTTTTCCTGCTAGCTAGCGCGCCATCCAGTGCAGCAGAGCATTACGTCAAGGTCACATACGATAAACATCACACAAAACACTCGCAGTATTACCATGATTCCTAAAGTAAATATGAACTGTTCCCAACATCTAAACATAGTACAATAGCATAAGTGCAAACTAATGCAACTGCATAATTAACTAGACATGTGTCAGTTTATATCTCTCAGATAAAGGACCAGATCGCTGTGCAGTTCTGTGTTAGAGACATATGGTACACGTGTATAAAACTGTATAAGCCAATACCATATTAATAGGGCTCCTTGTGTTTGCCTCATTCGTGGTACATAAAGTAGGCGTACCCCCATGACAGATAGCCTCAGATATTACAGATTAAACTGTGGATGAAATGTATTACCGAAAACCTTCTCTGTATCATTGCAGTTCAAAAAATATTTCTAAAAAATATTCCAAGTACAAAAAATAATCACCCAAATGCGTGTCCTGCAGCGCTAAACTATAGTTCTTGCTGTAAGAACATTCCTGTCATTGCTTAACGGTAAAAATATACCTAGCAAGTGTCGTAGTTTCCGTCGTCTATAAGCAAAGTTCTTCAAAAGTCAATGTACTTGGCGTGTCATATACAAAATAAAGTGTTTTGCATGTAAATGTCGTAGTTATTACGTTCATTGCCATGACCTTGAAAGTACTATACTGCAACGTATTGTAGTGTCACGAAAATATCTGTCTCATTGTAGCTATGCCACAAAAGTCATTACCAAAGCGTGTTTTACTTTCCAGAAGAACGTAGAAAAACTGTGCAGACATAAAACAGATACAGCGTAAAAGCAAGAATGAAAACTGTGTCACTCATTAGTAGCGTCACAGTATAATAGTGTAGCTGCCAAACAAACCAAATACTCTGTCATATGTGATCCCCCATAAGGTATTTTAATTAAAACTGTCTTTTTTAAGTAAACCAAAATTTGCAGAAAAACCTCATTATCAGTATATGTTCCAAGAATGTGATCATTATAGTCGTGACATAATCGTGCAATTAACAAGCAAAAATGTACACACAATTATACTTTATCGTCTGTTCCCTATTAAAGTGAGCTTGTAAAATTACTGTCTTAATAAGTTCCATAGGTTGTTGACTAGACAGCTGACGCCGAAACATCACTGCATGGTAAACGTGACAAAGCTTAATAGTGACATGAAGTGAAAAACTTTATACCAACGACTAAGTCAGAAAGCAAATAATTTCTCAATAAATTTACATGGGAAATATATTGTAATCCTTTGTTAATTTTTTTGTGCTCTAGCAACCAATTAGGAAGAAAACATTGATAAAATTGATGCAGCCAAGCCTGTGGATGTACGTCATTACCAGAGTTCTTGGATGTTTTAAATTTACGTGTTGTGATAAAGAGCTTGTAGTCAAAGTCATCGTAACGCCGAAACGCAAATCGATTATTCTTACGTCAGGTCGGCGGTTCAATCTCAAGGCTCGCTGCACCTTGGCAACTCTTTTCAAAATCTCCGAAATACCCAGTGTTATTACTTTGTTACCTATCTGTGTTTCTGAATCCCTATTCCCGTGTCGAAATGCGAGTATCCCCTGAAATATATAATTCTTATATCACGTGTACCAGCTGATTTTGTACTTCCCGCATTTCTCTTTTGTGTTGCGTATTAATTTGTTTCTGATTCCGTTTGAATTTTCTAATTTTCCCGTACTCTTCTGTGTTAGTAAAGGCTACCGGTCTTGTATCATTCAAATCATCATCTACCTTCGTAGATAAATTTGTTAAGACATCTGAAATTTCGGCAACTTTTCCGATAATATGCTAATTTCCTCCGTGTGTTTTTCTGAGCCAAGTTTTAGAGTGTCCATTTGTGTCATAATAGTATCTACTGTGACTTTTTAAGTTTCCCTGTTTTTGGGACTTGACATCTGAGGTCATCAGTCCCTTAGCCTTAGAACTACTGAATCCTAACTAACCTAAGGACATCACACACGTCCATGTCCGAGGCAGGATTCCAACCTGCGACCGCAGCAGCCGCATGGTTCCCGACTGAAGCGCCTAGAAACGCTCGACCACAGGGAACGGCTTCGTGATACTATCGGTAGATGCAACAGAGTCAATTATAGCTTGCAAGGTGTCGTAATTTTCATGTGGAATGATCTGCAGTTCTTTGGTGGCTGCTTCATGGTTTTGTAATGTGTTTTCCTGTCGAGTAAAAATAGTCTGAAAATGCTCACAAGTGTGTGTTTTTACACCTTCAGAAATTTTTTGGTATTTCGGTTCCGTTTTGAGTAAGTCAGAGGTTAAAACTTTACATGTTTGTTCAAGTTTTCTTTAATTTGTTTCTGATTTTGTTGCATAAATTGCAATAACAATGTATTAGTATATGAAACATATTGCTTTTCACTTCTTGGCAGTGCATTTTCACCGGAAAATACTGATTCTGAAGAGCAAATAATAATCTTGACTTAATTGAGAAAATGCCAATAACGCAAAACCTGAATCTACGGTATTTGCACGATTTGGTTCTGTTATTTCGCATTCCTGAGGCGATTAGTTACGGACCGATCGATCGACAATACTTCCCCGTTCACTGATCATTTCACTGTCCACACCGTAATTTACTGCCTGCTCCGTGTCCCTATGCATCATTATCACATTATTACTCGTACTTTGAAAATTTGTCAATTCGTTACATGGTGTTACTAACAAGCGACACTCACGTCACTGTCGCTTCCTAATTTGCTTTGCAGCCTAGTACTACGCTCTTCACATGTCCTGATTATCAAACTGTTTCACACGATAACGAAGAAAAAACACAATTTGAGAAGCAGAACTGAGAAGACACACTAAATCGGCACTGATAATAATAAATATCTAATTAATTATAAAAGCAACTGCGAGATATTTGTGGAAATCCCAATTCATGCCACAAATGCTTTACTCACTACAATACCACACAACAATAAGAGACTACAACTACAAAAAAATTCCAAATACAATTACACGCTAGCAGTAAACAATAACTAATCTCTACACATGCATTAATTATTCAAACTACAAGAAAATCAGGAGATTCCAGTGAGGTACCCTCGGATAATGGTCGACAGGTGAAACTTTCACGTTTATTTCTGAAACTGCTGAGTGCAACTGAACCAATAGTATGTTTGCTTGTTTCTACAATTACAACACTGACCTACAGAATTTTCTCTGATAAATATAACTCAAACTTATAGTATTCATTTATGATCAACAGTATACAAGCGCAACGCAGTCTGACTGCAACTAATTAACACAAAATAATGGCCCTCAATTAGAAGAAATCCTAACAATAACCCACCCTTTTCATGACTCACTTACCTCACAGACAATCTTCATGACACGAAGTACAGCAAATACAGTAAGCATACAGCCAGCTAAGTAAAAGATTCTAACTACTAAAGCCTCCCAGTTTTAAAAGGCATGCGGTTAGCAAAGGAAAGATTTTCTTGCAGAGTAAACAGTGTATTTAGGAGATTTTACCTTAATTATGTGACATTCGGTTCCAAAACTTATATAATCATTAATAATTCAATTTCATAAACATTAGCAAATACGTGAAACATCAGTTTTCAATCCATGTCAAACCGATACTAAATCTTCATGAAGGACAGACGTCCAAACCGTCCGCTCGCGCTGCTAACCTCCATCACTGCAAACTATTAACTTCTAATTGCAAGAGCGTCCAGTCACAGAGTCTCTTAGCGAGAGCGCAGAGCGCTGTCAGTGATATTAATGCAGTCTATAGCGCTACCAACATACAAACGGTTAAACAGGCTACTTACACCACAAAGTGCCACCGATACAAAATGAGACGTGGCGCTTTACTCTGCGTCAGAACCGCTGACAGTCGTATTTAGTTCTACAACATACACAAAAGAAAAAGTCTATATTAAAGATTTTTTGACAAAAAGTCTTACTTTACTATCAGCACTGATATCAGAAGGTAGGAACTGAAATAATTTCACACGGGTTTCGTAAAAGGACGTTACGACGAAGGGGAACATCTAAAGGAGCAGTGTAAAATGATTGCAGTAGAATGCTGACGTACAAATCTTTCCCTGAGGGGCCTCACACACACACACACACACACACGCACACACATACACACACACACACACACACACACACACACACACACGCACGCAGGGACAGAGTGTCTCAGGTTTCAGGTCCGCTTATGGTATAAACATAATCAAACTCTGATGTACAAAAGCGGTTTCTCACGATCTAATTTCGCACAATGATCTGATTTCGCAAGTATATCCAGTGGCATATGTGGATACCGTCTGCAAAATATGTCGCCCGTAGAGTTAGTAGCGAAGAAGTAATAAATTCCAACGTCATTCTCATCTTACAATTATATTGCGTGAACAGCGAAAATTTAGTATGCAATACACATTTTCTCCTTCCGTCATTTGCGATGGGTGTAAGCGAGAGTTATGTGTCAAGTTTGTTGTAAGTCACTAAGTTCTCTCGTTCCCAAACAATGAATGAGTATAATTTTGGTAGTTTTCACTTTGTGAAATACGCTGCATCAAGATGTATTTACATTTTCTAACTGTAGTACTTGACTCAATGTGTTAAACGCTTCCGTAAGTAATGTGATATCTTCTTATGCTTTTACAAAAATAGCTACAAACTGTTTATTTCTTGCTGTTTTTACATGGATTCATAACAGGCTTGTTTCGGTGTTTCGCCATTTTATGAAGCATTTTATTCTACGTCTATATAACAGTTCTATAATGCTTTTATCTTGTATTATACAATACTTACGACCAGACAGCATTGTTAATGTACGCCATGTATTTACCTTCTATAGGAATTTTTTGTCACTTTTAGACAGTTGCCGAATGACAGATCGTCCCATTAATGCATTACGCTTACAAGTAAATTATATCTTAGATAGTCAAAGATATGTTTTTACCCAGAGATGCTTCTCATTATGCAACCTTAATGCTGTCTATCGACTTTTGTTTATCATGTTATGTTCATCTCGTTTCTTTTTCTGTTACGTTAATAAAGTTTAGCAGATAATTTTTATGTTTGAGGTCTATGTGTTTGTTTAGGATGTCATTCTGATATACATTTAGCATTTATAAATTTCTGTTCTACCAAAATTTTCTTGGTTTGATCTTCTGGTGTCCTATGTAGAATTTTCAGAGCGTTTTCGACTGTGTGCAGCCTGTGCTTTTTATTTCTTAAGTGTGGGTAAAAACTTGATTGGTTACTTTCGGAATCTTATACTAAAAGTTCGTCCTGTTTGTCCAATTTAAAAACTATTGCAGTCGTCACAGGGTATATTTTATACACTTGGATTAGCAATGGTACGGACGTCGCTTTTTCCTTATATTGCCTTTGCTTGTAAGTTATTGGTAGTTCGAAAAGATAGTTGCATTTTTGTATTCTTTAACAATTTGTTTATTTTGTATAATAAAATGGCACAAATGCCGACAAGCTTGCCGTGAACCCAGCTGATCTTGTAAAAGTATAAAAAGAAATCACATGACGACTATATGTAGGCTGCAGGCACAGCAGAGAAGTTATTTGATATACCCTTTACGGAAGAGACTACGACAGAATTTTTAGTTTTTAAATACGGTCTGTAACTGTCTGTAACATCGAAAATCAATTTTTTGTCCCGCTTTTAGGTAGACAACCTGTACCTGGCACCTTGTCCGTGGCGAAACGTTTAGTAATACAAAAGGCTAATTTGGTAACGAGGCGAGCATTACAAGGGATATATTACCTGTGAAGATAGTATAACAATGAAACAGTCAGAGCATGACTGTCACCTGCTAAGGTAGTATAACAAAACTACTTAACTGGAACGGCTTTGGCTATCATTCATTCATGAAAGGGGTGACTGAAATAAGTGGGCGAAGGGATTTACAAGCCGACCAACCAAGGACTGAACAAAAATTTCAATAAAGCTAATTGCCTTCATAAGCAGCAATCTTTGTGTATGTAACGCTGAAATGTAGATATGCAGGGCGATCAGATGCATACCAAGAAGCTTGTAAGGGTGTTGAAGGGTAGTTCGTACTGATAAATAATTTTTAAGGAAAAGATACGCTATTATGCACCATTTTCGAGTTAGTTAGCTATGAAGTTTGGCAATCAAGACGATACACGAGCAAATTCAAGCGGCCCGCCAGAGTTGGTAGCAGAAAACGTGTTCTTTTTATGGTTCCCTAAAATCGAACAAGAGAGCGATAGAAAAGCTGGACAGAGTACAGTAGTAAGGAACGCCCGCGAGCCAAAGGCTGAGCAATCTGGTGCGCTATCATCTATTCTAGGGAACTACTTACACTAATTGAGGGCGTCAGAAGCAAGGGTGTACTAGCGACATATCCCACAAAAATAAGAGAACTGCATCTAGAGCTTGGTAAGGCATACAGAATTATTCAGCCAAAGAGATACCAATGAAGTCCCACTCTGTTCACATGGTGAACAAAAGAAAACTAGTTAAAAGACATCGCGAAACAGTTACGTTTAGGGTTATACTGGTTTTTACTTTGTATATTATCTAAATAATCTTCTTATGGTGCAAGAGAAGATGGGACCCAGACGGTGTGAAATATTTTCAATGACGGGTAATGCATCAAACAGTATTCTTTCTTATATTGTTTCGCTGCAGTAAGCCAAAAAATTCTTGGTATTCATGTAGAATTACATAAATGTGGTATTATAGCTCTAAACAGCAATTTGACGATACCTGAATCGGTAACAACAATCAAAAAAGCATTTTACAGAAAACCGAGGACACATTCATTAATGTACCTTACATTAGGAATGTGGGTTCACTCAACGGCTATGATATGAGTTTAAAATGACAGAGCAAAGCAATCAGTCGTCGTTTTCTTACAGGTTTTATTAGGCAAATATAGATTTCGGGAAGCGCCTAGCCATTATCAGTACACTATTTCATGGAATCAGTACATTGTTATCATAAAATAGTGGATTAATAATGCCTAGACACTAGCCGAAATATAGATTTGCCTAGTAAAACGTTAAAGAAAAGGACTTCTGTTTGCTGTGCTCTATCATTTGAAAGCTAAATCACATTCATCTTAATTCACAATATTCTGCATAATACTTCTAAAAGTTTTGATACAAAACCTCATTTATTTTGCCCTGTTATTTCAACATGTAAACAGAAAGTGCTAGAAAGTATTTTTATGTCTAGCGTACCCAAAAAATTGAAATTCCATTTTCCAACCTCTAGAGAATTCTGAAAGCATGTGAACTTCAATTGTACCCCTTTGCTCCTGAGTCCCTCAATTGTATCCTGCGAGGAGCTTGAATTTGTGAGCGCTACGCTCTGACTGGCTAACTGCAATGATAATTATCTCGGAAACGGGGAAACGTTTAGAATTTTCTCTTAACGATTATTTGTCAGCACAGCCTACGCTGCTACGCCGGCTCAGGCTTCTCAGATTATTTCCGAGTACCCAGCATATATTGTTGTGAACTGTCTTTCACGCATATACTTACACTCTTATTCACATAAATACACAGACCCCTGCATATTATCGCGTACAATATATGAATCCTTTGCGTTTACACACAGACCGGACGTCACCTACTATGAGTCAAAATTCAATTACTTGTTCACATGAAATTCATCATTGAAATAATATGGAAATAAAATTTCATCTTTGTCTTATGTGTTATCCCTCATCAACTCTATTACTGATTTCGCAATAACCTTTCGAAAAAGTATTAGGATGAATTTATTAGCAGGTCGTGGTAGTAAGCATCAGAATGTGCACTGGAATTATAATGTAACGATTTAATACGAATTATAATTAAAAGACACTCAAATACTCTCTTTCTGTGAATTGAGGTCAACATGACATTAAATGTATCCGAATTATCTGCAAATGCACCGTAATAGCGAAACCTCAGTGCTACGCGATAACCTGATTACACGAAATGAATCCCAAATTCAAAGCTACTATGGAACGCTGCAATGAAACGTCCATGGATGAAAGATCAGAGCTTAATTTGTGTTAGTCACCCTGCGTTAAGCACCACCAGTAGCGATTTGGCCGAACTGGTCGCAGTAATTTGCATACCTCTCATTAGCGGGGAAGATTTGCATCTGTACTATAATTCATGCCGCCAACCACCCGTACAACAACAGAGCGGAAGTACCGAACTAAATAACTTGCATGTTAAGCAATATACCATCCTAAAACCGTGCAGATTTTCGGTATGATTCCCGTGCGATAAAAACAGACGTAATCAAACGTGTGTACTTTCGAATATGCGTCTGCTAGCCTAGACGTAGAGGACCACATCTCTTAACGCTGCGCTTCATCAAATGTATCCTCTGACAATAGATTAACCCGTTTCCACTGATTAAGTGTATGGTAAACGTGTAGATATATAAAAATCCGGGCAACTTAAAGAGGACCCTTAGTCTCGATTATTTTCGTTATCCCCAGGTACTCGAAGTACTCGTATGTACTACAGCGTATGACAGGATTCGTGAATATGTGGTCCGCGGGCGGTATGGACCTTGAATCAAGTATTCTTGCGGTCGAAAGTTCTCAGCCATATTTCATAATAATATTCCTCTAGCACCTATGCTTTCAGAGGATCCTGACTTCGGACTAAAGATCAAAACAACAATAACAACAACAAATAGAGCAGATCGGATGTTGAGTGGATAGTTACAAAACGTAAATGGCTCAAATGGCTCTGAGCACTATGGTACTCAACTGCTGTGGTCGTAAGTCCCCTAGAACTTAGAACTACTTAAACCTAACCAACCTAAGGACATCACACACATCGATGCCCGAGGCAGGATTCGAACCTGCGACCGTAGCGGTCGTGCCGTTCCAGACTGTAGTGCCTTTAACCGCTCGGCCACTCCGGCCGGCCAAAACGTAAATGCTGCGCCGCAGCGTCTGTCTTTTGTTATTAGACAATCTCTTGGGGGGGATCTGATATTGTGTACTGTAAATGTACCACACTGACTATATAACAAAGAGCGGAGCATTAGATTACAGATTCGTATTTAACACATGATCATGTTGCATAGACTACACACAAGCTATAAGAATGAAAAGAGAGAAAAGTTTACTCCACAGTCGCCAGTACCGTACGTATCCTTTGAACTGCACCATAAGTCTCTGGAGGGACCTGTGGCAGCTACACAAAGTTTGTGTTTCTCTGCAATAAACAAATAAGTCTATCATGCGTTCTGGAAAATTATGCTTTTTATAAATCCAGATGCATTTCGCATCCAATGCATGTACAGTATCGCGAACCTTTTTTTATGTATCCTCGTTATTTTCATACTTTACTTCGGCACAGACTATCGTACAACAGCGATCGTCATCCTGCGCTGAATTTGCAAAGTGAAAAGTAACATACTCTTCCTAAACAATTACATGCCTGATAAAAGTACGGTAAAATTGCGAGCATCCCAAGCTCACGATGACATTTATCTATGGCCATATTAATTTCCTTTATTTAATTGCTAACTGAGTGCCTGAAGTTTCTCGGATATCTATTTATTCAAATCTTCTATTAGTCCATCACATCCCTCACCCTTTCTCTGTCCATCCGAACCTCCACCTGTTCTCTGTCCATCTCCTCCTCTTCCCTCCCTCTGCCCACCTCTTTTCATTTCTCTGTCCATTTCCTCCTTTCCCTCTCCCCCCCCCCCCCCCTCTCGGTTCGTCTCCTCCTCCTTCTCTCTCTTCCTCTCTTTCTTTCCTGTCTCTGTCCATCGCTTCCTCTTTCCTTTCTCTGTCCGTTTCCCCTTCTCCCCTTCTCTGTCCATCTCCTCCTCGACCATATCTGTACCCATCTCTTCTGTCCCCCTCTCTCTCTGTTCATCTTCTCCTGCTCCCATCTCTACGCTATCACCCTCAAGCCAATAAGATGCTCGTAGTTGTTACCTCCACAGTATTTCGTTCCAAATCATAACTAATATGTATTCCAAATTTAACTGAAATCATTCCAGCCGTTTAGGATGGGCTTGTCTCCTATGGCTTTGGCCACGTACACACTTGTTAAACATGGACCACTAATACTTAACGTATATCGCAATAATTTGTAGATATATTTCCCTGTACTTCCAGCGAATATTATCCTGCAGTTTCATTTTTACGCAGCTTATTGTTTATTACGTCGTATCTCCTGAACTCTGTGTTGCACAATGATATAATTTTGCAAGTACATCCAGTGGTATATGTGGATACCGTCTGGAAAATGTGTTGGTAATAGACTTACTAGCAATGAAAGTAATACATTTAAACGTCTTGCATGATGCAGCAGCTACTCACGCATCTCGGTGTTTAATACCGTCGTATCCCCTGGACTATGTGTCGTACAATGATATAATTTTGCTGGTACATTTGATGGTATACGTATTTTCTGCACGGTATGTACCGAATGCAGTTAGTAGTAAATAAGTTATAAATTAAACCGTTATGCATCATGTAAAACATTTACTGCATGAACAGTGAAAGTGTACTAAGAGATAAGTTTTATTACTTTCATCATTTCGCAGAGCTTGTCAGCGGGAAAAAAAAATTCGTAAGAGTTTGAAATGATGTGTAGAGTTTGTTCCAAGTCATTAAGTGCTCTCATTCTGAAATAAAGGCGACTAAATTTAGGGTATTTCACCTCCACCCTCACCCCTTTCATAGGTATGCGTGTCTTACACCCGCAGGAAATATTCCGACACAGTATGTGGTATGAGTACCAAAATTGGCTCAAATTTCTCTGATGGTTTACGAGGAGACGTGGTACATACGCACATGAAAAAATTTACTTACATTCGTTTTTATAATATTTAAGGATTGTTCTACATCTCTTAACGTACCGCAGGTAGAATATAGAGAACATCAGCAGACATACAAATCATGTAACCGATGCTAGCGATACGAGCTAGTTTTATTCTGGCAATGCGATGCAAGTCTACGGAAGGCGCTTCCCCAATATGGCCGAAAGCGGAGGTGTATGTTGCCACGTTAAAAAGAAAATTCCCTTTGCGCAAGTGCGAAAGTAGAATATTCCTAGTGACGAACGACAAGCGTCTCATTGTTGTTGTGAGCGTGTTCTGCAGCTTTCAACGCAGAGGTTCTTTTTTAGCAGTACGCAAATCCAGCTTCTGTCCGCTATCTTCATTTCCGCTTACGTAACGCACCGTACATAACTCACAATCTTCTCCATTTATGACATCACTGATCGCCGCTGGCGACTGCGTCCCTCAATTGCTCCTTCTGCTATTTTCCCGAAGATGTTACTGTGTCTTCAGATGTGTCCTACGAGTTTATCTCTCTTCGTTTGGATGGGCAGCAACTTATCTTGAATGGAGAAGCATTAACAGATGTAAAAGTAACTTTGGATGTGATTGCTGTTCATGCTGTGTATTTATGACCTTGGAGACAATACTAACCTTTTGTAGAAAATGCAGTTATCTGAAGTGAAGTACGAGGGGTATTCAGTAAGTGACACAACACGATTTTTCTGAAAGCAAGGTTGGTTTTATTCAGGCACTATATTATTCCCCCTATAAGACTTATTTTTCAACATAATCTCCGTTCAATGGGACGACTTTACGCCACCCTCTGGGAGGGCCTGTATTCCGGCATGGTACCACTCTAACGGTCGACGTCGGAGCCAACGTCTGCTGCACCAATATCCTCACCATCATCCATGTACTGCTTCCTGCAGAGTTCATCCTTCATAGGGCCAAACAGATAGAAGTCGGAAGGTGCAAGATCCGGGCCGCAGAGTGGGTGAGGAAGAACACTCCCATGAAGTTTTGTGAGCTCCTGTCGGGTGCGCAGACTTGTGAGGCCTCGCGTATTCATTTGCATTTTTGTGGCAACGGACACGCTGAAGTCGTTTCTTCAGTTTTGTGAGGGTAACACAGCACACATCAGAGTTGATCGTTGCACCATGAGGGAGGACATCAGGCCCCTTCAGTGTTCCAGAAGACCGTCTCCATGACTCTACAGGCTGAAGGTGCGCCTCTGAAGCAAGAGTCTCGAGGGACCTGACCTAAAAGTAAGTCCACTGCCGATCAGAAAGGAGGGACAGGAGAGCTCCATAAGAAGCGATTGAGATCTCCGGACACTTGCTACAACACAGATAATTGCTGCTGGAGGACTGTCTTCAAGCCGCGCGGCGTTAGCCGAGAGGTCTTGGGCGCTGCAGTCCTAGACTGTGCGGCTGATCCCGGCGGAGGTTCGAGTCGTCCCTCGGGCATGGGTGTGTGTGTTTGTCCTTAGGGTGATTTGGGTTAAGTAGTGTGTAAGATTAGGGACTGATGACCTCAGCAGTTAAGTCCCATAAGATTTCACACACATTTGAACATTTTTGAACTGTCTTCAACAAAAGCAACCGTTTGTCCTCTCCTGCCCCATCTCAGGTCTGTCAATAGTCTAGATGCCTACCTGTTGCTCCAAAAGACTGGGGACAGGTTCCACCTCGGACACTGTAACCGCCACTGATGATGTTAAGTATTGGGGTAACCCTTCTCTTAGGACCAACTCATCCACTACACCTGTCACAACCAACATGTTAAGCACCTCTTCAGTGTAGTGCTGTGTTTATTTATCCAACTTCTGTTGAAAATATTTTTTGTCTCCCTTAAGACCCTTGAGAAGGGAGCAATACGAGACTTAAAATAAATTTTGTTTCTTATTTTTGTATACCTTGCTGTTTCTCTTTCATTAGGTTAAATGCAATATTTTAAGGGACAACACTATTTACACATGTGTACTGGGATGCAAGGTCACGAAAAACAAATATAATAAAATTCAAAACTTCTTTTGAAATTGAGTCATGTATTTATCTTGTCTTTGTCATTTACGTAAATTTTCACTAAGTTACATATGTCATTCAAATATTGTTAACTTTATGTTATGTTGTACTAAAATATCCATATGCACTGAATGCTTGAGTAGATTTTGTCATGTTATGCCCTCCATGGAAGATTTAATCACTGTGAATGCTTGGGCAAGGCTAACAAAATCTCTGAGGCAGAGAATGCTCAGTGCTCAACAAAATTATATTGCGGTTAGGGAAACCAATCATCTCTTATCTAAGTTTCGGTGTAAATGGGTTAGTTAAATGTCTGTATGACCCCTTAACTGTTCAGTCGTTGTATTTATAGTCAGGGGTGTATGTCAAAGACTTGAGGGTCTACAGGAGAATTTGGCATTAAAAAAAAACAAAAAAAAAACTTTTTCAGTGAATGTGTATGACCTCTGGTTGAAAGAGGTCAAGAGAGAGGGTAGTTTTTTTTTGTTTTGATTGGTAAAGCTGTCATGGTCCAGCAAGTCGTTCTCAGAGATGCAGTTCGGGTGTCATAATTCCTTCTGCTTCATGGCACACTAACCGCTCTATTGAGGTGTGCCACTCCCAATGCATAAATTATTGGATGGGTGGCACGCCACTCTCTCAATTTAACGACACTGTCAGTCTGATTAATATACATACACTATGTGATAAAAAGTATCCGGACACCTAGCTGAAAATTACTTACAAGTTCGTGATGCCCTCCATCGGTAATGCTGGAATTCAATACGGTTTTGGCCCACCCTTAGTCTTGATGACAGCTTCCACTCTCACAGTCATACATTCAATCAGGTGCTGGAAGATTTCTTGGAGAATGGCAGCCCATCTTCAAGGAGTGCTGCACTCAGGAGAGGTATCGATGTCGGTAGGTGGGCCTGGCACGAAGTCACCATCCCCGCATTGCTCTTCAACAGTGGGAAGCAAGAAGGTGCTTAAACCATCAATCGAGGCCTGTGATACTATAGTGTCACGTAAAACAACAAGGGGTGCAAGCACACTCCATGAAAATCTCGACCATACCATAACACCACCACCTCCGAATTTTACTGATATCAGTACACACGCCGCCAGATGACGTTCACGGAGCATTCGCCACACTCACACGCTCCAACATTGTGTACCGTGATTCGTCACTCGACAGAAAGTTTTTCCATTGTTCAATCGTCCAACGTTTACGCTCCTTACACCAAGCGAGGCATCGTTTGGCATTTACCGGCGTGATGTGTGGCTTATGAGCAGCCGCTCGACCATTAAATCCAAGTTTTCTCACCTCCCACTTAGCTGTCATGGTACTTGCAGTGGATCCTGATGCAGTTTGGAATTCGTGTGTGATGATCTAGATAGATGTCTGCCTTTTACACATAACGTCCATCCTCAACTGTCGGCCGTCTCTTTCAGTCAACAGACAAGGTCAGCCTGTACGCTTTTGTGCTGTACGTGTCACTTCACGTTTCCACTTCACTATCACAACGGAAACAGTGGATTAGGGATGTTTAGGAGTGTGGAAATCTCGGGTACAGACGTATGACACAAGTGACACCCAGTCACCAGACCACGTTCGAAGTCCGTGAGTTCCGCAGAGTGTCCCGCGATGTCTATGTCTACTGAGGTCGTTGATATGGAGTACCTGATAGTAGGTGGCAGCACTATGTACCTAATATGAAAAACGTATGTTCTGGGGGTCGGCCGGATACTTATGATCACAGTGTATTTTAGGTCATGGTCTTGGCGTTTCCCAGTATTGCATTTGGTATGTGTGGTATATGACTCTTTTACACGAGTAAATTGTGGGCAGAATGATCATAACTGCATGTGTAGCCGGTAGAGAACTTGTATCCATGGGGCTCTAGTGGAGGCGACGGAGAACAAGGACAGAGATGGAATGCGGGTCATAAATGTTGAGTCCACTGCCCTGGCTGTGCCAGTGATTCTGGGAAGTCACACTGTATGGACTGTACGTGTAGAGGGATTAGAGGCCATGACACTCCCCTCTTTCCACTTTGGGTGGGAGCAAGAGGGCGTCAGTTCACAAAACATTTTACCCGGCCCAGGCAACAGTCCGTCGCAAGGGTGGCGACTTAGAGGAAAGTTAGTGGAGGAAGCAATTTAGCAGAGACTGGTGTAATCAGAGCTTTTGTGCAATAGTGGGCAGTTAATAAAACTCCGACCATTCTGATGATAGAGGAGGAGGAGGAGATTAGTGTTTAACGTCCCGTCGACAACGAGGTCATTAGAGACGGAGCGCAAGCTCGGGTGAGGGAAGGATGGGGAAGGAAATCGGCCGTGCCCTTTCAAAGGAACCATCCCGGCATTTGCCTGAAGCGATTTAGGGAAATCACGGAAAACCTAAATCAGGATGGCCGGAGACGGGATTGAACCGTCGTCCTCCCGAATGCGAGTCCAGTGTGCTAACCACTGCGCCACCTCGCTCGGTCTCTGATGATAGAACCTGGGACGGTACATACGTAGGGGCTGGTGTGCTTGTTTAGTGGAGAGAAGACTGTAACTCCCCTGACTTCAGGTAGTCGCTAGGTTCTTCAGAGGGAAAAACATATATTTCATGAGAACGACACTGTCTGGGAAGCTTAACGGCCTTCTTTCAAAAATTGCAAATGGTTATTCTGCAAATTAGATCTCCCTGTAAATGATTGAGTGGTCCCACGCAAATAGAATTTTTTTTTTCCGAAACATGACCATGTTTACCGTGAGAACGACGCGTCCTTAGACTAAAATATTCGTTTTCCAGACAACAGCGATTTGCTTCGCTCTGTATATGCAAAGCAAAGAATTGCTCCCCCAGCGTGAGAACCCCAATGCTGCGCCTGGATTGGCACCAAGCAAAGAGAACAGTCAAGAGGGGAGATCGAATGTGTAGAGGACAGCTCGATTGGCTTGTTCAGTATGGAAGTGGTTTCGTTTTTGCTAATCCAGCTCCCTTGACTAGGTCTGGTGGAAAATAGATGGAATTCCTTGCCTTCTTCGTCTTCTGGTCCTCCCCTGGTGGAGGACTTCAGGTCTTTCCCTAGAGGCTGAGACTTGTGGTGTAGAACTTGTGGTGGACTAAGAGCCAGCGACAGTTTCCAACTGTACCGACAGTGGAACTGCTTATCATATTAGGCATGTCATATATCACGAGAGTGGACTTATTCGTTCTGAGTCGGCCATCTGATGTTTGACACTTCCAGCATGCACCGTCGTACCTGTGAGTCAAGTTGGTTTGACCATACCAGCGAACAGGCGCTCGTCGCACTGAAATGTACCGGGATCTCTGGGTTCTGCTAGAGAAGTTTCGTGCATTCTAATAATCAGTAGGCCATCCCTCGTAGTTTGCAAATTTTCATAGACAGCTGCTACAGCGTGGCGTCCCTCGTCCACAGCGCACTGTTTGCTGCTGTCGCTTGAATCAAGGTGAAAGGGTAAAAGTATTGCTGCACCAGCGTAGCGTTGTTAAATGATATTCACGGCTCCCTGTTCTTCGTTAACGATAGTTTATGGTGTACTTGGTTGTAGCTGATTCCATTTGAATTTAATTGGTCATCAAAGCGGATTCATGTACAAAAGTCAGATTGAATTCTAAAAGGTATTAATTCATGGGAGAATATGTATAGCTTCTACCCCAATGAATGCTTTGCCAGTCAAGCACCATCCCTTCTCTGTTTGTTATTTTGTAAGATTTATCAGCTTATTGTAGTTGTAAAAGGATTAATAAAAACTTGTCATTACTTTTGTAAACTTAAATATGTCACTGTTCTCACTCATGCTCATGCCCTATCCACTGTTTTTATTCCGTTGCGGTGTTACATGGATACACCAGCAATTAAAGGTTGAATCTTATTAAAATAGTTAGTTTGATTATTATTTTGAGTCCAGAAAGTGACCGCAGTCATAGGCAAAAACAGTGTAATGAGGAAATTCAGTAGTTTCATTTATAAAAATTAAGGGTGTATCTCACGATTTGAAAAAGATAATACTTTTTCTTTATGTAAAGAAATTAACATTTAACATCACTTAATCGTATATTTACTATTGAAGCAAATGACGGCTTCCACCTTTCAGTCAGTATGTTATTAATTTTGCGTATATATTATATCTAGAATTCAAAAGTCTAATATCTCGATAGCAGACTTTCAACCAGCGGTCCCCTTTATTAAATAATGGGACAAGAACTGCTGTTTGCCAAGTCACTGTCGTCATGCTGTATTTCCAATATTATTTATTTTGCGAAATAAAATATATAAGTCGTATCTTCTCGTATTATTTGGAAGTAGAGTAATATTAAGTACATAAATACAGAGCCGCACAAGGGCGAGCAGGTCCCGAGCTCTGTAATTTCGTGCGCCTCAATAGCCTGGTGCCAGTCTACTACTGGACCCTACCAGAGTATCCTAAGTTGAACTTGGAATACGAATCACATGTTGTTTTTCGTGTCTCCTCACTTCATTGAGAGGTAAAGTTTTGGTTAAAAGAAAGACTGGAAAAAAAAATATGTTTCGACCTGTATTCAATCCTGCGACCAGCATGAGCCTTACACTTACACTACGAGGTCCGATATCCGTAAAGACAGTTAATCGGTAGGTTCTGATGACAGAGTGTGTATCAAATCATTTGATGCATGTGGCCGCATCTTTTGATTGCATTGATTTAGATGCTTAAATCATTTACAAGTACACCTCCAAGGGACAATACACATTTATATTCGGCGTAAATTTAAAGTTGGTACCACCCCGCTCCCTGAGAAAAACGGGTCTTATTAGTCGGACAGACAGAGAGGAAGACAGACGAACAAGCTAGTGATCCGGTAAGGGTTCCATTTCCAGTGTTTAAGGTACGGATTCCTAAAAAGCATATACATCTACATCACACTCCACACGTCACCTAATGGTGTGCCTCGGAGGGTACTTCTGTTACACTCGTGAAAACCGCCTGGGGAAATTGAATGTTGTTAAGCCTCTCCACTGGCTGTAATTTCTCAAATTTTTTCGTCGTGATCATTTTTTGAGATTGTATGCTAGGAATGAATATTCTGTGTCTTCCCGGAATGTGTTCCATCGAAATTGCAATATTAAACATCTACCTGACACACGACGTCTCTCTTGTAACGTCTGCCACCGAAGTTAACTAATCATATCTGTAACTCTCTCACACCGACTACATGGTCCCATGACGAAATGTGCCGCTCTTCTTTGGATCTTCTATATCTCTTCTGTGAGTGCTAGATTGATGTACAGCACTCAGGAGTTATTTATGAGATACCTCCTTCGTAGGTGAGTTACATTTCCTTAAGATTATTTCTATGAAACTCAATCGGGACCCTGCTTTTCCTGTTTATTTCATGCGGTAATTACACTTAAGTTCGCTCTGGATTGTTACTTTTAGATATTTTATCGTAGATATTGCTTCCAGCAATTTTTGATCATTAGTGTAGGTGTAGAGCTGTATATTTCTTTTTCCTAGGTATGTGCGCGGTGTAACATTCAATAATGTTCAGGGTCAAATGCCAGAGCTTGCACTATTCATCAGTCCTACGTAGGTCATTCTACAAATCGATGCTGTCATCTGGCGTTGCTACTATTTTACAGACAACCCGCCATCTGCGAATAGTAGAGTATTAAAGAGGCTGAACGATATTTCCACCATTTGAAATAACTTCTTTAGTTTATATTACTGTCATAATTTCGATCTTAAGCAATTGTTACATTATCAGTTACGGCAATTATGGGTGTACTTACGCTTAGTTTATTCAAGCCAACCTGAAGAGGTATTGGACTGTGTGTCCCAGCATGTAGATAAGTACAAAATCATCGTAATGTGTGGTAGACAAGAAGCAGACCTGATTTCCAGCCATAAAACCGTTAAGCCGCAAAGTAAACATAAATAGAGTGGTTATATGTGCAGCGAACATGGTCTGAAAATATAGTTTCAGCATGTTCACCGTACATGTAACGAATGTACGATAGTTATCTTTATTCTCTGGTTAAATTGTTCTATGGATGAAAAACATGTCTGCCACTCTTGTGCCAAACATTTGGGTTCATGTTGTACTTATTTACACACTGGGAAACCCAGCTCAGTACGTTTTGACGATGATTTCACTTTTAAAAAAATCTAGTTATTTGAAACATTATTATGCCTCATAATGGCTTAAGGAAGAAATATTGATTTTAATATAATATAACGAAGTTTGTGCTGTCGAGTGGCGGAAATATCGTTAAAATATTATAACATGAATGCGACCCAAAAATATGAAAAGATTGTCATCCCTAAAGAGCTTCTGATGCTTTCTACCACACATTCTATACACTCTGTAAATAGAATAGGACCTATCACACTTTCTCTGGCTATTCCTGGAATCACTTTTACATCTGTCGACTTTGTTTTGTTAAGGGCGGCGTTCCCCAAAAGCGTGATTTTTGAGCCTACAATGAGCCCTTATTATTGAACAAAGACTCCAGTCTACCAGTGCTGAGGTCCCGCGAAACCTGAAACCGGCTCTTATACATCGACACAGCTTAAACTGAATATTATTCCAATAGGCCACAAATATTCACTGTTAACAGCTCTCGGCTGTTTTCAGGTAAGCTTCTAAATGGTCGTGATTCCCCCAGATGGCATTCGATATGAAGAGCAGCCACACAGGGTTTCACCTGGCAAAGACCGTCGCTGGCACGGGAATCACCAGAGATGTGCAAATGGCTCGCATTACGGCGCGTTATCTGCCACTCGAAGCGGCCCGCAGTGCTTTTGCAACAACAGAACGGCTGCGAGCGGCGGGGTCTCCGGTGTCATAGGCCGGGGCCGGCCGCGTCCGCCGGGAACCGTTTTGGTGGCCTGTCGCTCGGCGATAGCCGCACCGGGGCGCCCCGCCGCGCGCCATTTGTCAACAGGCCGCGCAGATAACCTGTCCCGGTATATTGCACCACGCAATCGCTTTCGGAAAATCAAATACCGTATCGCACGCTTCGGCGTGTTCGCTCCTTTCGAATAAATAAATAAATGTGCTGGCGAAATCGCAAACCGTTCACGGCACGAATCGCTGCCATCAGGAAGGTTTCTCTGCTCTCTGTATTCCACGTGAGGTCCCAAGTCTACAGAAAGCCAGTTCGCCACGCCAAATTTATAGCCATGTAGCAATAGCGTTACTTTCGGAACACGGATTTCTTCGCGGCAGGCTTAGAAATGGTTCAAATGGCTATGAGCACTATGCGATTTAACTTCTGAGGTCATCAGTCGCCTAGAACTTAGAACTAATGAAACCTAACTAACCTAAGGACGTCGCACACAACCATGCCCGAGGCAGGATTCGAACCTGCGACCGTAGCGGTCGCTCGGCTCCAGACTGTAGCGCCTACAACCTCGCGGCCACTCCGGCCGGTGCGGCAGGCTTACCTCGTGGCGTTATATAATGCTTCGTGATGTGTATCAAGGTAAACAGGCTTCACCTAATTGTATGAGCGATGAGTTCAAATGGTTCAAAATGGCTCTGAGCACTATGGGACTCAACTTCTGAGGTCATAAGTCCCCTAGAACTTAGAACTACTTAAACCTAACTAACCTGAGGACATCACACACATCCATGCATGCGGCAGGATTCGAACCTGCGACCGTTGTGGTCGCGCGGTTCCAGACTGAAGCGCCTAGAACCGCTCGGCCACAACGGCCGGTGAGCGATGAGTCTCATCGTCGCGTTCTGTAATTATGCTCTGGGTGAGTGGAGTGACTGATTATAAATTTAGAGTTTCATGCAAATATTATATTCTACCAGTCAATACGTGTACTGAATGCACAATATCATGTAGGACAAAAAACTCGTAAACTGGGTATTATCTTTACTGATTAGAAATTATGTTTATCGTATACGACAGTTGTCTGATAACGAACTACACATATTTCCGTAATAACTCTACACAATAAAAGTAAATCATCGTAGCTCCGTCGTATGATGTTGAGTAGTTTCGGACACCTATGTCCACTTTCGGACTATCTGTATCGTAAGCGTGGCGATACAGGTGAAAGTCTATGTACAAAAGTTGCCCCTCCAGTGACGATGAAAGGGTACCATGGCCGACGCACTTTTGTGCATAGGCTTTCGCTTGTAATGTCACACTTACGAGACGGATGGTTTGTGAATGGACATAGGCGTCCGAAAGTAGTAAACAACAAGAAATTAAAAAAAAAAAAAACACTTCTCAGGTTTCACTGAAGATTATCAGTCGTGTCTTCTACATCTACACGGATACTCTGCGAATCATATTTAAGTACCTGGCAGAGGGTTCATCGAACCACCTTCAAGATTCTTTATTATTCCAATCTTGTATAGCTCGCGGAAAGAATAAACACCTATATCTTTCCGTACGAGCAATGATTTCCCTTATTTTCTCGTGGTGATCGTTCCGCCCTATGTAGGTCGGTGTCAACAAAATATTTTCACATTCGGAGGACAGAGTTGGTGATTGGAATTTCGTGACATTGGAATTTAGTGAGAAGATTCCGTCGCAACGAAAAACGCCTTTCTTTTATAATTTCCAGACCAAATCCTGCATTATTTCTATGACACTCTCTCCCAATTTCGCGATAATACAAAATGTGCTGCGTTTCTTTGAGCTTTTTCGATGTACTCCGTCAGTCCTACCTGGTAAGGATACCACACCGCGCTGCAGTATTCTAAAAGAGGACAGACAAGCGTAGTGTAGTCAGATTTTTTAGACTGATTTATCATGTAACCGAAGTTTAACGAGTTTCTTTTAGCACTCATGTGGATGAACTCACACTTGTCGTTATTTAGGGTCAACTGCCACTTTTCGCACCATTCAGATATTTTTTTCTAAATCGTTTTGCAGTTTGTTTTGATTTTCAGATGACTTGATTAGTAGATAAACGATAGCGTCGTCTGCAAACAACCGAAGACAGCTGCTCGAATTGTTTCCCAAATCGTTTATATAGATAAAGAACAGCAAAAGGCCTATAAAACTACCATTGGTGAACGCCTGAAATCACTTCCGTTTTACTCGATGACTTTCGTCAATTACTACGAACTGTGACCTCTCTGATAGGAAATCGCCAATCCAATCACATAACTGAGTGACTGCACTGACTGCAGCTACTACCACCACCTGAAGATGTCGAGCAGTTGCAGTGATGAAACACTCTGGGATTTAAACAATACGATCCGGCGGCAAACCCGAGAATAGTATTTACAACAAATCGGTTGGGAAAGCCAGAAAAACTGCAATAAAAAAGATACTTGTTAATGCAGTTTGTGGCGGAGCTACAACCATGTATTTCAATCATGAAACCCGTGACAGACCAATCATTCACGTGCAGCGTACTGAAAGTTCGTAACCCCGCACAAACCCAGTAAATTCTTATTATGCCACGCAGAACCCGAAAGGAACGAAAATAAAAGTAATTCAAGACATCAGATTCGTTTTTGTATTGCAGTCATTGTGTCGAAGAGTAGAAGAAAAAAATGTTGAAATGTGTGTGAATTCCTAAGATACCAAACTTCTGAGGTCATCGGTACCTAGACTTACACACTACTTAAAGTAACTTATGCTAAAAACAACACACACACCCATGACCGAGGGATGGGCCGCGCAGTCCGTGACATGGCGCCTCAAAAAGCGCGGCCACTCCGCGCAGCTATGAGCGGATTATCAATAATGTTGGCGAGGAATGTATTTTAATGGTACTGATAGCCGTGGTGTACGACAGTTAATTACACATAAAATATTGCTTCTTTATCGCGGATATTTGTTAATTATCAATATACATCCGAAATATACATTTAGGATCGTTAGAATTATTTTCCGTCTATTTTCACATATGAAACTATAACGGCAGTATTTCCGTGCACATAATATATCCATATTATACATGTTTGTATATTCATTGAACCTATTCTTCCGTATGGTGTGTGGCTCGCCGTTGATGAGAAGCACACGATTGCTGATCAAATAATGCTATTTGTTCAAATATTACGTGAAGTACTTCGCTATAATGGTCTATACAGAAGCAGCATAAATCGACCTCCAGACGGTCAGTATTTTGGCCCATGAAATGGCTCAAAGCACTATGGGACATAACGTCTGAGATCACCAGTCCCCTAGACCTAGAACTACTTAAACCTAACTAACCTAAGGACATCACACACACCCATGACCGAGGCAGCGGCCGGCGTAGCCCATTACTTTCCCGTTTCCGTCCGCGCAGTAATATTTAAAATATGTAAGTTACGTGTAGAGCTTACGCAGTAAAACTCAAAGATATCAAAAGTTTTCGAAGTGTGTAGCGCTATCTGAGAAATATTGTGCCATCTGTGGGTAGACTGACAACTTCCTTACCAGTCGCTCACGTGCTTAATTGAAATACAGTACAATCTCTCGGCGTGTCTGTGTACGTTGTTGTTTGTTTTTGTGTCAATCTATTAAAATGAGCTCAAAATGTCCGCCCGCGGTAGCTGCATGCCGGCGCGGTAGATCAGCGTGTTCGTTCAGAGAGCTGCGTGCTCTCTGTAATAATAAAAAAAAACTGAGTCAAGGAATCAACGATAAACTTGAACGGGTGTCTTTTGACGTCCGCTCAGATCAAATGCAACGAACTATATCGATCAAAATGAAACTAAAGAAAATGTTCTGCGTGACAGAATGTCGATCCTTAGGGCCTGGGTCATCAAGGGTACACGACTGGGCCTTCGGCTTCTAACAATACCACCACTTGCAAAGTAGGTTAGAAATAAGATTATTAATGTTGCTCACGCAGCATATGTTCGCTTTATCGGCAACAACAAAGTTAGTGACGGTCGATGGTATCGTCAGAATGGAAATAATAAAGTCACTGTAAAAAAGTCATTAATTTTACTGGTATCGAGAAATGGGATTGGAGTGCCGTAATGATCACGTAAATAAAGAACCATTATAGGCTCCGAAAACCCATATCGACGATGTTTCGTTGAATGGTTTGCGTGCAGTCACTTGTTGATGGACCAGCATTTAAAACTGCTGCAGTACGCGGAGGGGTTGCACTTCTGTCACTTCAAACCATTCTCAGCTTGTTCGGTCAGAGGGTTTAGCTACTCTCCGTAATAAAAAAACTGAGTGAACGGATCAACGAACAACCTGAACGGGTGTCCACGGACGTCCGCCACAAACAAATTCTACGAACAATACAGAACAAAAAATAGATAAAATAAAATGGTCAGCGCCACAGAATGTCAATCCTAAGGGCCCTGGTTCGATTCCCAGCTGGGTCGGAAATTTTCTCCACTTAGGGACTGGATATTGGGTATTGGGTTGTCCTAATCATTATCATTTCATCCCCATCGACACGCATGTCGCTGAAGTGGCGCCAAATTTAAAAGCTTGCACCCAGCGAACGTTATACCCGACGGGAGGCCCTAGTTACACGACAACGATTCTCTTCAGTCGTCATTGATTCAATTTTTGCAGGATCTTTCTCCTGCTGCAACGATGTCGGAGAGTTGATGCTTTACCGCATTCCTGATATTCAAGGTACACTCGTGAAATGTTCGTAAGGAAAAATCCCCACTTCATCGCTAGCTCGCAGATGCTGTACCCATCGCTCGTGAGCCGACATAAACACCATGTTAAAAACCACTTAAATCTTGATAACCTGCCGTTGTAGCAACAGTAACCGATCTAACAACAGCGCCAGACCCTTGTTGTCTTATATAGAAGCTGCCGACCACAGTGCTGTATTCTGCCTGTTTACATATCTCTGCATATTAATACGCTTCCCTATACCAGTTTCTTTGGCGCTTCTGAGTACGCCCAACCATGGCGAAAAGTGGAAAGACTAGATTCTAAACGAAATTTAAGACTGCAAGCACACACATATCTACGCCAGTTTCAATAATGTTGAAACAGGAAATACTTATAAACTGAGAAGAAAATATGAAACTGTATTCAAGAAATATATTCATAATTCTCTAAAATAATTTATATAATTTCATTTTCTACATTAAATTGTCACTGTTTCCCTTACTGTAATGTATTTAGTCTACCTATGTCTGAAATGTACAGAAGACAATGAAAGTGACTGGCAACACTAGGACAGATATATCGGCACTTAAATTGAAAAAAGATTTGTTTTGTCTGCCATCTTGTTTTTGCTGCACAGTAAATTGTGAAGTCTTCTTTCAAATATGCTTAACAAGTTTATGAACAGAGGTTAACAAGATCCAAAGAGCTATAGCAGTACAGATAACTGAACACTCGACAAGGAGACAGCCATTTCAATTGGAAAAAGATGTACACAGCACATACCAATACTGTACAAAACAAGCTTAATATCACTGTTTTATAACTGCCATTATGATCTCAAGATGAGATTTATACGTTGAAACACACAGCTTCATTAAATAACTTAAGAAGTTAGCTAGCAACGTCTTTGGAAAATCTTTTCACATCCTCAATTTTCTCAACAAGCTTTTGTGAGTCAATTATTGAGGCTAATTTTGCCATTTTTGTATCCTTGTTTCTTCTTCGGCTTGAAAGAAGGTAGAGCAGTTATACAGCAACAGTGCCTGGACAACCCAAAATTCGGAATCAGAAAGAGGAAAACTTGAATAGTATCACAAAGCATTAATTTATATTAATAATGATTGTCCAAAGACTTTCTGCAGCTGCCCCTTCCATAGACTTGACTGTGGACCGTGATGCGGAGTGGTCGTGGAAAAAAATGCTATTTTCGCAATTTGAGTGGTGTGTCAAGGACCAAGAGAGAATTGGATTGAAAAATGTTGGGCTTCCACGTCGTGAATACACACGCGGTGTAGAATTTAAGTGTGAAAAGGTTTAGTCATGCCTCGCAGCATATGATCTGTTGTTCTTTTGTATGAGCCTCTGTAGGGCTCTGGAAGACACACGAACAAATAAAATTAGTATGCTTATGCTAAACATGACTGTTCTTATTTTAGAACCATAATTATCTTGTTCATTACGGAAGAGACACTGGTTTAGCGAGGAGAAGAATTGTCATACAAAAATTTTATCATTTTTCAGTTGTTATCTTGTCCTGTCTTATCCTATCACTTCCAATGTTTGTAGATAGCACCCATTTCTATGAAGCACTTTGACTCTAACATAGTTCGAAAACTTGTTTAAACTAAAAGAAGCAAGTTAAAGAATTATAAGCACAGGCTAGTGGGAATGTGGAAGAATAGTTTGGCCAAAGACGGGGAAGTAAATCGGTAGCCGCCATTTGAAAGTAAAAATGTATCCTCAAATTGATGTACCATTTAATCCAATACTATAGATGTGAAGGAGACAAAATTGTTACCACGAATGTATGACATAATGGCTGAGATACTAGACCTATTTAATACTACCTATTATGTATATTACAACGTTTAAATGTATCACATCTTACATTTTAATTTTTATAACTTTTCCTGATAAAAATGTTATTTTTTCTATACTTGATTCTACAATGAAGCTTAGGTCTACTACATAAGTATGGACTATTGCAAGTTACAGAAAAAAATTAGAGCAATGCTTTATAACCTTTGGAAGTATTTGTACCTGAATTCTGAAAAATACAACTTGAAGGAAATTGCGACTGAAGATATGAGTCCAGTTAAAATATGCCTCAGAATATTCCTGAAGCATAGTCTTCAGCCTGCAGCATTTCTTCATCTTCAAGCTTCCTCTTGGCATTCCTTTTTAGCACACAAAGTTCACAGTTCTTTTCGAAGTAATGCTGGTTTCTGCAATGTAAATAATGGAAGCGTGGTGGAACACATGACTGTAGCTTTAAAATTTGGTATATATCGGTCATTTCACATTTGAAAAAAAAAGTGTTTCAGATGGCTCTAAGCACTATGAGACTTAAAACCTGAAGTCATCAGACCCCTAGACTTAGAACTACTTAAACCTAACTAACCTAAGGACATCACACACATCCACGCCCTAGGCAGGATTAGAACCTGCGACCGTAGCAGCAGCGGGGTTCCGGACTGAAGCGCCTAGAACACAGCGGCCGGGTCTTTTATTTGAAACCCTATAATGTATATATCACTGTAATCAGGAAAGACTATAGAATTAAATATAAAGTCATAAAAAATTTCGATTTTTCCACCATTTATTAGAACCCTGTATCTTTAGTCTTCTTTAACAACTCTGCTTTACTGGAACTGCCAACGGTAACGATACCGTTTCACCTATAAATGTGGTAGAGCAGTTAGTACACTGGACTCGCTTTCGACATAACGACGGTTCAGACCTGCGTCCGGCAATCCAGATTTAAGTTTTCCGTGATTTCCCTAAATCGTTCCAATCAAAAGCTGGGATGTTCCCTTTGTAATTTCATGGCCGATTCCCTGCCCCGTCCTTGACACAATCGAAGCTCATGCTCTGTCTCTAATTACCTCGACGTCGACAGGACGTTAAACTCCATCTCCCTTCATTCTTCATTACTTCAATACCGTTGCTACTGCGCGGTGATGATATTAATTGTTTTGTCGCTGGTATACTTCAAATACGACCAGAAGCTCTTCGGATTTTATAACTGATTTCGAGACATAATTTCACTGTGCACACTATTGAAAGCTTCTCGCACTGAAGTTCGCACTAAATTTCTAACCAATCTTAGACATCACCAACCTTTGGGAGTTTTCTTCCCTCGAAATTTTATGTGCCGTTTCCGTGGCTTCTTCAACTGTTTTCTGGCCTGTTTTATGTACCAATGGATTCAGTTATGTCTATTTTTAATTTATTAGGTATATAGCTCTCCATTTCTGTTGATACATTTCTTTGAATGAAAGCCACATCTGATCTACACTCTCATAGTTCAGAAGGCATCAAGGGATTTTTATCTGGTTTTATAAATGTGTAGAAAAAACATAAATTCCGTCCACAGTCCGCGCCGGACGCAGAGGTACCGACCGATCGCCGCGTCATGCTCCCCCAACAGGCGTCATCGTATGCGGATATGGAGGGTCATATGGTCAGCACACCGCTCTCCCGGGCGTATATCAATTTCCAAGACCGGAGTGCTACTTCTCAATCAAGCAGCTCCTCAGTTTGCGTCACAAGGGCTGAGTGCACCTCACTTGCCATCAGTGCTCAGCAGATGGGACGGTCACCCACCCAAGTGCTACCCCAGCCCGAGAGCGCTTAACTACGGTAATTTGACGGGAACCGGTGTTACCACTGCGGCAAGGGCGTTGGCGTAAATAGATATACTTTGCGTTTATTTTTACGTGGTTTTGGATTTCAGGGTATACAGTCTCGCTACAACGACCTTGTCGCTAATTGATGTATCAGTCGTAATGCTCCCTATTTTCTCACAGTTATTTGTTACTAACAGGTCGATTATGTTTTCGAAACCATTTACATCCGGAGTGGGTGCCTGAAACAATTGTTCGAAATAATTTTGAGAGAAAGTATTTACTAGGATTTCCGAACATGTTTTATGCTTACCACCGAATTTAAACATGTATTTTCCCCAACATATCTTCTTAGTTTGAAGTCAGGCTTCTTCATTATTGTGAAGGTATTTTTACAAAAACGAGGCTGATTGTGGCAACAAATCGAATAAATGTTATTACCATTATCACTCTGTACCACCAGAATATTCAGAATGTAACGCTGCACAAACTCTGAAAGATTGTCAGTGGGATTCTGGTTCACCAAGTAGAGTGGAAGTCATACACTGAAGAGCCAAAGTAATTGGCACATCTGCTTAATATCGTGTAGAGCCCTCACGAACAGGCAGAAGTGCCTCAACAAGACGTGACATCGACTCGACTAATGTCTGATGTAGTGTCGGAGGGAACTGACACCATGAACCCTGAAGGGCTGTCCATGAATCCACAAGATCACGATGGAGTGGATATATCATGTGAAAAGCACACTGCAAGGTATACCAGATATGCTGAATAATAGTCATGTCTGTTCAGTTTGATGCCCAGCGGAAGTGTTTAAACTCAAAGAGAGTTCCTGGAACCACTTTGTAGCAATTCTGGACGTATAGGTGTCGCATTGTCCTGCTGGAATTGCCAAATTCCATGGAATTCACAACGGACATGAATTGCTTACGTATGTGCGATCTCTCTAAGTCATATCTAGACGAATCTGATGGCCCTTATCACTCCAACTGCACACGCCCCACACCATTACAGAGTCTCCATCAGCTAGAACAGTTCCCCATTGACGTTCAGGGTCCATGTATGCATGAGGCTGACTCCACACCCATACAAGTTCATGGCTCCTACGGTGAAGACGTAGTGAGCGTCTAGAAGTGAATATCTCGCAAGCTGTGTTGTTGTTCATAACTTATTACGTGCTGTAGGAATCTATTGTTTTCTTGTTATTCAACTTATATTTTATTTCACTGCTGGACCATCGACACCAATAAGTGTTTTGTAGAAATATACCACATTCTCAAAAGTATTTCTACTATTGTACTCATCATTTAAAGTCGTTAAGATAGAACCTGCAGATTTTATTTAATTGCAATCATTCATTTATAAATGTATAGGTTACTTTCATAATTCGCAACTGCCGAGTGATAGAAACCTTCGACCATTTGATTCATCTGTGTATTCTTATCGTATACTGTAGACTCAGCAATATTTGGCCTGTAATGCGGCAACTAAGTATCCCAGCCCCTAGAAAACGAAATCAGCCAAAACTTTTAATATTTCAACTCTGAGTCGGAGGGTACGTAGCTGAGGGCCACCACTAAAATCATTTCATTTCACATTTTTATATTTCGAAAGCTAACAGAAAATTACTATAATCTATACAAATAGAAATCCATTGCCGCGTGTATGAGAGATCATCATGTGAGAACGACTTTCCTGATTTGGTTCACTTTATTTTCTTGTTGTGTTCGTTATTGTTAGGACAAGGTTTCTAAAGAACAATTTCGGAAAATCCTACGAAAAAGTCGGTAATTAGCTACAATTGTCGCATGTGCGAGGAACATCAGCTATGAACGCTCGACGGGTCTGGCTGATTATTGTCTTTGTTGTGTCCGTAATTGTCAAGAAAAGGTTTGAATCAAAGAAAATTTTTCGAAAATCCACCAGAAGTGTCAGAAATTAAATTCTGGAAGATCATCACTTGAGAAAAGCTCAACCGATCTGGTAATTTTTTTTATTGTTGTGTTCGTAATTGTGAACGATAGTCGTATTTTTGGTATGAAAAAGAAAATTAAAAATAAAATGGTTTCAGTTTGACATTTCTTCTGTCACATCTTTTCATAATAAAAAAAATGAGTGTATATATATATATATATATATATAGGGGAAAATCTGCTACCGAAAATCTCGAACAGTACTTGATCAATTTACTGCAGATTTTTAGAAGACACTCTAATGAAAGTTCGGGTGGACGTAGGCTACATATTTTTCCGAAATGTACATGATGTCCCATTTATCTTGCTCGCCCAAAATAACTTTTTTTCTCATCCGTTAAATGTAAAATTGTTTCAACCATCACGACCTAACGCGCGAACTGGACATAATTTGACACAATATCACACACGAGGACATCCAACAACTCCGTCTATCAGTAGCAAGCCGAACAACTGCTTGCATACGGAACACATGTGTACTAACGCTTTATTGACCAGCTCGATTTGTGAAACTGTTTCTCTTAAATAAATCATCCAATTTTTCTGAAATTGTTATCATTTGTTTCTCTGTAGATGAACATCACATCTACCGATTGTAGTCCCATTCTGATAATTTCTTTGTGGTGTGTTATTTTACTTTTTTTTTCTTTTTTCGTCTTGTGTTAGAGAGTCTACTGAGATGCAGTGTAATGAAGGATTAATGTAAGCTTAATGCAATGTGGCAAATTTATTTGTTTTATGGCCATAAATACATACACCAAAGAAAGTTTAGCATCACCTCGGTTCCGAGAGTTCCGCAAACTGTACTGAAAACTGGAATAGTGATCAACATAAACATGATTCCCGCCCTTTTTATTTCGCATGGAAACCACACATTGCATGTTGTAGCACCATACAGCGAGACCTTCAGAGGTGGTGGTACAGATTGGTGTACACACCGGTAACTCTAACAGCCAGTAGCTAGTCCTCTTACATTAATGCTTGCCTGTATTAGTCGTGGCATACTCTCCACAATATCATCAAGGCATATTGGTGCAGATTGTCCTACTCCTCAACGGCGACTCGGCTTAGAACCCTCAGAGTGGCTCGTGAGTTACGTGGTCCATAAACAGCCCTTTTCAATCCATCCCATGCATGTTCGATAAGGTTCATGTCTGGAGAACATACTCGCCACTCTAGTCGAGCGACGTCGTTATCCCCAAGGAAGATATTCAAGATGTGCACGACGGGGGCACGAATTCTCTTCCATAAAGACGAATGCCTCACCAATATGCTGCCGATATGGTTGCACTATTCGTCGGAGGATGGCATTCACGTATCGTATAGCCTGTCGGCCGCTTCAATGACCACCAGTGGTGTACGTCCGCCTCACAGAATGCCACTCTAAAACAGCGGGGAACCATCACCAGGGAACCTCCACCTTGCTGCACTCGCTGGAAAGTGTGTCTAAGCCGTTCAGACTGACCGGGTTGCCTCCGAACACGTTCCAACGTTTGTCTGGTAGAAGGCATATGCGACACATCGATGAAGAAAACGTGATGCTGATCCTGAGCGGTCGATTCGGCATGTCGTTGGGCCCTCTGTACTGCGTTGCATAGTGTCGTGGTTGCAAAAATGGACCTCGCCATAGACTTCAGGAGTGAAGTTGCGCATCATGCCCACAGTTTGAGTCGTAACACGAGGTCCTGTGGCTGCACGAAAAGCATTGGTGGCGTTGCTGTGAGGGTTCCTCCGAGCCATAATCCGTAGGTAGCGATCATTCACGGCAGTAATAGCCCTTGGGCGGCCTGAGCGAGGCATGTTATCGAGAGTTCCTGTTTCTCTGTATCTCCTCCATGTCCGAACAACGTCGCTTTGATTCACTCTGAGATGCCGGACACTTTCCTTATTGAGAGCCCTTCCTGACACAAAGTAACAATGCGGACGCGATCGAACCACGGTATTGACCGTCAAGGCATGGTTGAACTGCAGACAACACGAGGGCACTATTCGCCACAATGTCATATTTCACCCCCCCTCAGTTCTATTCGCGGATCGCGCTAGTGAAACACGTCTGTCTGAACGCCTCAGTATGAGCTCTAATTTCCCTTATCTTTGGATCGTGATCATTGCGCGATATGAATGTTGGAGGTAATAATATATGCTCTACATCCTCAGCGAAGATCGGATTTTGGAATTTAGTGAGCAGCCCTTTCCGTTTATCTTGTCGTCTATCTGCAAGTGTGTCCCCCTTCAAACTTTCTATGAGATTTTTAACGCTCTCGCGATGTCTAAATGTACCAGTCTCGAATATTTCCGCTCTTCTTTGCACGTACTCAATATCTTGAAACAGACCCAACTGGTAAGGGTACCATATAGACGAAAAATACTGGACGAACTGAAGTATTGTAAGCAATTTCCTTTGTTGAAGGACTGCATCGCAATCTAGAGTTCGTCTTACCCGTTACTTGTGTAATCTGATCGTTCCAATTGGGACCATTTCGAATAGTCACACCCAGATACTTGACGGATGTTACCGCTTCCAAAGACTGAGAACTTATTTTGTACTCGTACATTGATGGAAATTGTAGCTTTGTTATACGCCGTGGGTTACACTTACTAATATTGAGAGATAACTGCCAGTCATTGCACCATTCTTTTATTTTCTGCAAATCCTCATTGATTTGCTCACAAATTTGTGTGACACTATTTTCCTGTAGACTACAGCATCATCGGCAAACAGTCTAATGCCGCTGTCAGTACCATCAAACAAATCGTTTATGTAAATCGTAAAAAGCAGCGGACCTATTACGCTGCCCTGGGGCACACCTGATGTTACGCTTGGTTCTGTTGAAGTCACCACCTTCAGAAAGACATACTGTTCTATGTTTGTTAGAAAACTTTCTATCCAACCGCATAAGTCATCGGATAGACCGAAAGCGCGAACTGTTTGGAGCAAGCGACAGTGTGGAACTGAGTCGAACGCCTTTCCAACCTGGGAGCCGGTATCTAGAGCCTGTTTTATATCATGCACAAAGAAGGCCAGTTGTGTCTCGCATGACCGCTGTCTCCTAAAACAGCGCTGGTCTCTGCAGATGAGCTTCACAGAATCAAGAATAGGTCATTATGTCTGAGCGCAAAATATGTTCCCTGATACTACAACAAATCGATGTCAGTGAAATTGGCCTGTGATTACGTGCATCCAATTTTCTACCCTTTTATTGATTGACATGTCCTGGGCATTTTTCGAGTCCCATGCAACTTTCCGCTGTTTCAGTTATCTCTGACGGATGATGGATACGAATGGTGCTATATTTGTAGCGTCTTACGGGGATACCGTCTGGGCCAGATGCCTTCTTGGCGTCCATCGATCTTAACTGTTTTCCTAGCTCAGATACACTAAATCTCTGTCAGCCATCCTTGCGTTTGTTCGATAATTAAAAGGGAGAATAGTGCTGCAGTCATCTACATTAACCGAGTTTTTTGAAAGCTGGGTCTAGAATTTCGGCCTTCTGGTTATCATCATCCGTTACTTACTTGTACTGTCAGCAAAAGAACGTACTGAATTATTTGTAGTGTTCATAGATTTGACGTACGACATTAGTTTCCATGAGGATAAAAGAATATTATATTTATTGAAGTCCCTGAACAAAGAAAGTATATAATATTAATACTGATATAGGTACAGTTTTACGTAAAATTCAGAAAATAAACACACTAAAATGTAAAACGTATTGCATGCTAGTTTATGATAAAGACGAAACCAATTACAAAAAAGTGTAATGGGAAAATGTGAGTCGATAAATAGTAGCTTTTCATAGCGCCAAATTCCAATTTTGGGCTTGTGTAAATGAGTTGACAAAATAGGTACAAATTTTTCCTGTTACTCCTCAGAAACTGTGAAGTGCAGTAGAAAATCTGAAAAATGGTAACGGTTATTCTTTCTTTCCCTATAAAATAAAAACGACACAAACACATAGAATTTTATTATTGAATTAGACATTAGACTCCATTTTGCCAAAAATAAATGAAAATGGTACCACTTCCCTAGTTCCGACTAGGTTTTCCGTGAGGCTTTCCATGATCATCATATAAGTGCTGTAATTAGAAATTCCCTCCCAAATATTTCCAATTGGGTCCTTCTCTGTCCATCTCCCAGCCTATTCCGATATTTGCTTGAAAATAACACAGTTTTACATATCGCTCAGCTCTCATGTACTGTGAATGAAATGTGTGAAAAAAATAATAAATTAAATGAATTTTCCGTTTTGGAGTACACAGAATTACATATTCTCTCGATATTTTTTACATTTACGAAGGCTTTTCAGTTGGAAATAAGCACATGAATTTCCTTCATAAATTAAGATGTCTCACGACGCGCACATAGAATTGACGATACTTTTAACGTCGATCTGTCTGTGCCAGCGATGTTAACACATTCAAAACCTGCCGAGCAGTTACGGTCATACTTGAAGGCGTACCTGTGTCGCATGATCTTCACAGGAAAGTATACTGACAACCAAAATCCCATTTCGGGCATCTCAGGGCTCACCCCAAAGATATTTCAACTCTACGGTAACAATGCAAAGCCCCCAATAAAGATAAACATCATTGACATATTTGGCCTCATACAGAGAGCTATTTCGCAGGGTCACACACAAAGACAGAAAAAAATCGTAGCACCAAGACGTGTTTCTACACCTGAAATATGATGTCTACTGAAATATCGCACCAGTGGGTAGTATCGCAACTATGAGGACATAAATCAGATTCGTTTTAAATGCACGCTGTAACCATCGTGAACGATACTTACCTCTGAGATTTGGCGTCGTGATTTAAGTCAAGAATACCTTTAAATTGACGAAGACTCCATTATCAACACCTCGCTGGGTTTGAACGAGGTCGTGTAACTGGGCTACGATAAGCTGGATGTTCCCTCTGGGATACTGCAAAAATTCTTGGACAGCGTGTAGTCACCCAACATGATTTCTGGTAGCGGTGGTCACGAAAATGTACAGTCGCTAGAAGACGGAGCTTCAGACGGTCACGAGGCATTACCGAGAGGGAAGACCATCGTGTTCGGCCGGTGGTCTGCTGCATAGTACTGCAACGGCAGAAGCAGTCTGAGCAGTAGTTGCTACCATAGTGAGACAACGATCTGTTACAAATCGGTTGCTTGAACGTCAGCTCCGACCCAGACGCTCTGAAGCGTGCGTTACACGTACCCAAAACCGGAATCATTTGCGACTTCTGTTATTTAAAAGTGAGGCTCACTGGAGGACAGGATGATGGAGGCCTGTTATGTGTTCTTATGAAGGCTGGTTCGGTCTTGGTATGAGTGACGGTCATGTGTTAGAAGGAAGCCAGCTGAGGTCGTGCAACCAACAAGACAGTGTGCTAGACACATTGGACCAACACTTGAAGTTATGGTCTGCAGTGCGATATTTTACTACAGGAGCACTCCTATCCCACGCACCGAGACTGCGAAACTGTACGTCAGTCTGCTGATTCTTCCTGTGGTGCTGCCATTGATCAACAGCACTGCAGGGGGTGTTTTCGAACAGGATAACGCTCGCCCGCATACCAATGTTGTAGCGTAACAAGCTTTACAGAATGTCGACACGTTTCCTTGGCCTGCTCGATCGCCAGATGTGTCACCGATGAAGCACTTATGGGACATCAACGGACGAGAACGTCAGCGTAATTCGCAACCAACGCTAATGGTCCCTCAACTGGCCGATCATGTGCAACAGGCATGGATGACATCCACCACCTGTACAACACAACGCATGCACGTTTGCAAGCTTGCTTTCAACAGTCTGGCGCTTAGAGCTGTTACTAATGTACCACCATTTCACTTTTGCATTGGCTTACCTCGCACTTACATTAAACTGTGATCTTGCATTGTTAATTGCTTAAATATGTTACCTGGATAAATTTATTCACGAAATTTCATAGCTATACATTGATTATTCTTTGGTGTTACGATATTTTTCCGTCAATTTAGTTTAAATATTAACTCAGAACGTTGTGGGCACCATTTGTACGCAGAACATTGGGATTTTCCAAGCCAGGGGATATGTGCCATCTGAGAAACATCAGCAGCAGCGCATGGTGGTTCTTAAATGTTACTTTCTTCAGTTACTTATAAGAAAGAACCTCTTCCCTGGGCTGAACGACGAAAGCTATGACACAAAGAAGCTCTTAAGTTGGCAACTGGGATATCGAGAATGGACACTGTAATATTGTATTCCTGGGTATGGTGAACGGACTATTCAGTTAACGTTGTCAAAGAAACGAAAACACAAATTTTCTCAGTCATCGTGATGTGTTCCACCTACGGTTTTTTCACCGTTCGGCGGGGCTACATCGAAAAACGGTGCACCTTTATAGGCAAATGCCATTCAGACAGATTAGGGATATGCAATTAGACATTTTGTTCCTGACAATGAAGACGGGAGAGATCTTCGAAAGCGAGAATTATCATCTTTATCATTAGCCGAGCAAACGGTATATAATTCATAGGGCAATACGAATTTGATTTTGAATATTTAATTATTGAAAGATTTTAAAATTTTAAGATATTCATTAATAGGTGTAATCTTAAGTTAAGGGTATACCACAGTAAGACTAGTACTACGCTTAGTATCCGTGTATATGCCCCGAGGCAGCGTAGATCATCAAGTGCCGATCGCTAGGACTTTAGTCATCCAGTACTTGACAATGAGAGCACCTAGCAACTTCCAAAAATCTTTAAACATAATTTCAAACCTATATCGAACATTTTATCACTACTCCCAGCACAAGATAGTGAAAGGAAACAAGTTTATCGCTTACGATACATTCCCTGTTCTTGCATTTCAACTTCACCAACAGGAAGACGTTTTACTTTGTTACTTATTTACAACTAACAGAATTAGCAACACACTTTGCAGACGGTATCCACATATAGCAACTAATAAGCTTATAAAATTACATCATTGTGCGACACATATTTCAGAGATATGTCGTCACAAATGTTGACATACGTGAAGAAACTATCTTTTGCTTAAAATGAGCCCAAATGACACATACCATGTTCATCCAGTGTTTCATAACGAAAGAATTTAGCGATATACAACAAACATAAAAAATACGAGGGCAGTTCAATAAGTAATGCAACACATTTTTTTCTGAAAGAGGGGTTGTTTTATTCAGCATTGAAATACATCAGGTTATTCCCCAATCTTTTAGCTACACAACACTATTTTTCAACGTAATCTCCATTCAATGCCACGGCCTTACGCCACCTTGAAATGAGGGCCTGTATGCCTGCACGGTACCATTCTACTGGTCGATGTCGGAGCCAACGTCGTACTGCATCAATAACTTCATCATCCGCGTAGTGCCTCCCACGGATTGCGTCCTTCATTGGGCCAAACATATGGAAATCCGACGGTGCGAGATCGGGGCTCTAGGGTGCATGAGGAAGAACAGTCCACTGAAGTTTTGTGAGCTCCTCTCGGGTGCGAAGACTTGTGTGAGGTCTTGCGTTGTCATGAAGAAGGAGAAGTTCGTTCAGATTTTTGTGCCTACGAACACGCTGAAGTCGTTTCTTCAATTTCGGAAGAGTAGCACAATACACATCAGAGTTGAATGTTTGACCATGGGGAAGGACATCGAACAGAATAACCCCTTCAGCGTCCCAGAAGACAGTAACCATGACTTTACCGGCTGAGGGTATGGCTTTAAACTTTTTCTTGGTAGGGGAGTGGGTGTGCCGCCACTCCATTGATTGCCGTTTTGTTTCAGGTTCGAAGTGATGAACCCATGTTTCATCGCCTGTAACAATCTTTGACAAGAAATTGTCACCCTCAGCCACATGACGAGCAAGCAATTCCGCACAGATGGTTCTCCTTTGCTCATTATGGTGTTCGGTTAGACAACGAGGGACCCAGCGGAAACAAACCTTTGAATATCCCAACTGGTGAACAATTGTGACAGCACTAATAACAGAGATGTCAAGTTGAGCACTGAGCTGTTTGATGGTGATCCGTCGATCATCTCGAACGAGTGTGTTCGCACGCTCCGCCATTGCAGGAGTCACAGCTGTGCACGGCCGGCCCGCACGCGGGAGATCAGACAGTCTTGCTTGACCTTGCGGCGATGATGACACACGTTTTGCCCAACGACTCACCGTGCTTTTGTCCACTGCCAGATCACCGTAGACATTCTGCAAGCGCCCATGAATATCTGAGATGCCCCGGTTTTCCGCCAAAAGAAACTCGATCACTGCCCGTTGTTTGCAACGCACATCCGTTACAGACACCATTTTAACAGCTCCGTACAGCGCTGCCACCTGTCGGAAGTCAATGAAACTATACGAGACGAAGCGGGAATGTTTGAAAATATTCCACAAGAAATTTCCGGTTTTTTCAACCAAAATTGGCCGAGAAAAAAATGTGTTGCATTACTTATTGAACTGCCCTCGTAGTATAGAATATAGCCAAAACTTTTTCTTACTTACATGCTTAACTAATCTGAAAAGTACTCGGACGTTTGAAGCTGTTTTGTACAAGGAATTGGTGTTCTTTAAAGGATCGGTGGTATACTGGTTTAAATCTAACGCGACAAAAAAGAAAAAAACTGATCGAATATTTTCTCTTATGTTCCTACTTCTCCTTTCGTACTGACACCCGCCACCACTTACTTGTAATGTCAGACGAGATTAATGATATACAGCACAAGTAGCACAAAAAGGCTCTACTTTGGAAACAAAATTACAGCATCTTAAATTGAACAACAATTAAGTATTCATAGTACATTACATGAATGTTTTAGATATAAGTCAACTCTTGTAATTTGGCGATGACAGGCCAGTACACGAGAATGAGATTACAAGTTTGACTACGTCGCTCGTGAAATATTTAACGTCTGTGGTTTTAACACATAAAGTTTTGAAAGGTCTTGTAGAACAACTTTCGGCAGAACTTTGCCCTGGCTCATCGCAGCCACAAAGGTTGTCGGCTATCCCTTGCTCGCCACGTCCCGAGCAAAAATGGAATAACTTGGCAGCGAAGACTCTGGCGTTTGAAGCATAGTTTAACAGCAATCAGCTACAGCCGTAAATTCTCAGGGCTTGTCGTTCAGACACAGCTCCTGTTACACTGACAAAAATGATTGTAAACACGCACGCCAGAAACCAGGCCTCATGTCTTACCAATAGTGAATCCACTAACGTCATTAATTAGCTCTTATGTCAATCTGATGACCTCTACGTCAGTGGAGGGTGCAAACAATAGAATGCACTGTTTTACTCTCTATCCTGTGCTGCACTGCAGAGTCTGACTCAGTGCGTTGACGATCAGCACCCATATGAAGACTAAACTCGTAAATTGCGATTATAGTTGCGCATCAGCTGTACAGTATTTCAGAACAATTGAAAGGAGCCTGCCGGGACTCGAACCCGGATTTCATGTTTGTCGCTAGCTGTTGCGGAATCACAATCGTAAATTTAGAATTCATTCTTAGTATAAAGCGTCTCTTGATCGTCAGCGCATTGTTCCAGACATTAGACTGCAGTATTTCATGCCTTAGCAAGACAATTACCAAAGTTAACAGAGTGCATCCTGTGCAGTAATCATGGTAAAACAGAGCGAGCACAAGGGAGAGTAAATACCAGAACGAATGGAGATTAGGGCTGCTCCTATGAGCGTGCTCGGAGAACCGAAATGGTCAAAACGGCTGCTTGCGACAAGTGGGAAATACGTCTTCGAGTCCTGGTTTGGCATAAATTTTCTTTTGTTCTCAAGTATTGTATAAGTGATGCGGAGCGGTAATAGCAACTTATGAGTTCACTCCTCACATTGTATTTACTTACCAGAGATTCGTCCAAGAAATGTCAGCTTCATCCAATGACATCCTTATAAGTTCCGCAAGCAAAATGTTACTCTTCACGAGAGCCACTTTTTGAGTTGGCGTTGATACCTGGCAGTTGCAATGCGCTGGCGTGGCAGCTTCCCAGGCCTACCTCAGACGGTAAAGTAAATCGGTTTTGTAAATGTCTCCATGGCAACGCCTCACTGTTGTCATAGCTTTGTGGATGGCTACAGTTTTCCCTTCAGTCTGTAGCTCTTTGCAGCTGAAATCTTCCAACAGCCCTCCGAGCTGTGAGAGATCTTCTACTCTGTGTAAGCATATATTTTTAATATACACTCCTGGAAATTGAAATAAGAACACCGTGAATTCATTGTCCCAGGAAGGGGAAACTTTATTGACACATTCCTGGGGTCAGATACATCACATGATCACACTGACAGAACCACAGGCACATAGACACAGGCAACAGAGCATGCACAATGTCGGCACTAGTACAGTGTATATCCACCTTTCGCAGCAATGCAGGCTGCTATTCTCCCATGGAGACGATTGTAGAGATGCTGGATGTAGTCCTGTGGAACGGCTTGCCATGCCATTTCCACCTGGCGCCTCAGTTGGACCAGCGTTCGTGCTGGACGTGCAGACCGCGTGAGACGACGCTTCATCCAGTCCCAAACATGCTCAATGGGGGACAGATCCGGAGTTCTTGCTGGCCAGGGTAGTTGACTTACACCTTCTAGAGCACGTTGGGTGGCACGGGATACATGCGGACGTTCATTGTCCTGTTGGAACAGCAAGTTCCCTTGCCGGTCTAGGAATGGTAGAACGATGGGTTCGATGACGGTTTGGATGTACCGTGCACTATTCAGTGTCCCCTCTACGATCACCAGTGGTGTACGGCCAGTGTAGGAGATCGCTCCCCACACCATGATGCCGGGTGTTGGCCCTGTGTGCCTCGGTCGTATGCAGTCTTGATTGTGGCGCTCACCTGCACGGCGACCGAGACTCGAGTCTCGGTCGTGCACACAGTTTTAATCTGCCAGGAAGTTTCAGAACCTATTCTATTTATTAAGTTGGTTAGATTTTAACCTCTTATGGTGTGTCGGTACCTCGACGCCTCTGTGCTCGCATACGGGTACTACGACGTAAGTCAATTATTATCCGCAAAGTAGTTATAAAATTTTATAGTAATCATATAGGAAACTTACAAGAACATAATTTTCGACGTAATCTCCTTGCGTTTCAACGCACTTGATCTATCGTAGTACAAGATTCCTGATGCCCTCATAAAAGAGGATTCTCGGTTGAGCTGCGATCCAGGAATGCAACGCTTCTTTCACTGCTTCGTGCGAGGCAAATCGACGGCCCCTTAATGAATGTTCGAATGTACATAACAAGTGATAGTCAGAATGGGCAAGATCGGCAAGATATGGAGGATGACCCATTAGTTCAGGTTTGTGTTTCTAATGTGTTTCAGCAGTGTGGGCAGCAATATGCGGACGGGCATTGTCGTGCAACAACACATCTTTTGACAGCAATCCTCGGCTGTTGCTTCGTATTGCTGGCTTTAGCCTGGCAGTAAGCGTACACTGTTTATCATTGGTCCCCTTTCCCAATAATGTTCCAGTACAGGACCTTGTGGGCCTAAAAAGCTATAAGCATCAGTTTCCCTGCGGACGGTTGGGTCTTGAACTCTTTCTTGCACGGCGAATTTGGATGTTTCCATTCCATACTCTGCCATTTACTCTCCGACTCGTAATGATGGATCCATGTTTCGTCTCCAGTAATGATCTTGTGTAAGAAGTTTACCCCTTAGTTACCATAGCGATCGAAATATTTTTTACAGGTGTCCAATCGCGTTTTTTTATGCAAGTGTGTAAGTTGTTTTGGGACCCATCTTGCACAAACTTTATGAAACCCAAATCTGTTATGGATGATTTCGTAAGCAAAGCCGGGACTAATTTGCAGAACCTGTCTAAGAGAATCATTTCACGTGAACTCTCAATGGTTTCTTCATTTGTGGCGGTAAACAGTTGTCCGGCTCCGTCATCATGCGTAACACTTGTGCGGCCATTTCGGAAGTTTTCAATCCATTCGTAGACACTCCGTTGTGGCAAAACACTGTTCCCGTACTGTACTGAAAGTCTTCGAAGAGTTTCGGCCCCTGATACACTCTCACATCACAAGAAACGGATCACTGAACGTTGCTCTTCTTTGGTGTAAATTGACAGCGGAGCAGCCATGATTAACAGAACGGCAGCGATAACGAAACTAACCTAGCAGCAGATATCTAACAACAAATAAACAAAGCATGCGCCATCAACGTAAAACGACAATACTACCAAAATAAACAAAAATATAACAAAGTTGGGGACAATAAGTGACTTTCCATCGTTCATAGCAGCTTCTGCTCCTGAAGAGACACCGAAAGTATGTGAATTAGGTTTCCTGTCTCGTGAAGTACGTGGCGAGTAATATACACTCTCTCCTCAGATATCGAATTAACCAGGGAAGTTTTACGAATATATGAGGTGACGGGGAGAACGTTCTGCTAGATACTCGAGATAAATCGTGTTGACGTAAAAAGCAAGCTATATATCCTCTGTTTAGCTGTATTTATTTAAAGTCGTGCATACGTACACTTAACCGTCAATGACTATGATTTAGCACACAATTGAAAGACAACCAGAAACACTTTAAAGTGGAAATACATACCGTACACCACATTCGCAGACCACTTCATACTAACAGAATCACTGCACAAATGGCCTAAAACGCCAGTAAATAATATAAGACAACTAATGACAATCTACCACAATGAAGGTTCAGTACAGCTGCTATAAGCATATAAGACAAGTCACCCTTTTCACTTGAACAAATTATTTTTAAGGTTATAATCTACGCCTAAAATTTTGAATAAAGGTTTTGCCTACTTGAGGTTTCGAATAAACCTGAGGCTCCAGTCCATAGATTCCGAACTGTATCGCGATTATGATATTTTCATCCTCAGGATGGCACAAACTCACTCTTTCTCCGACTAAACTTATCAGTTTCTCACACTCCATATTTCGTGTGGGAGAACGTTGGTCGATTTGACCGAAGAACACAGATTAGAACTTCACCAATTGTCATCCGAAGTCTGTAAGATCGGGAGATAAGATTAGCCATAATGTGACCGCGCACATAGGGCGTACTAATTTGATAATATCGGTCTTCTCCGGCTGATGCCGGTCGTCGGCTGAGTGCACCGATATCAGCCCCACTGTGATCGCAACCTAAGTGCTGTTCCAAACACTTCAAAATCAAATGGCTCTGAGCACTATGGGTCGTAACGTCTGAGGTCATCAGTCAGCTAGAACTTAGAACTACTTAAACCTAACTAAGCTAAGGACATCACTCACATCCATGTCCGAGGCAGGATTCGAACCAGTCGCGCGGTTCCGGACTGAAGCGCCTAGAACCGCTCGGCCACCACGGCCGGTTGTTCCAAACACTACAGCGGACCCTGGTTTATGACGTCATAGAGCGTTCTGCCCGGTCTCTGTCACGCTGCATTCAGGCCGTAGTCGGTTGTTCACAGAAAGATGGTCTTCCACTTTTTTCTTCGTCATTCAGAGGTGCTTGACCACGCTTTAGGCGCCTGCGTCATGTCAACCACAGAGTAATATGATGCTGTAATGCTGTCGTACACTACCAAGAAGGCACGGACTTTTGTAGTGTTCTTACCATGCAAATGCAGATAACGGATTATCGCACGATCAACCAATTTATCAGTGGGCTGCCTCACTTTGACGTGGCTACTCTAGTGGCGTGATATGGTATCACGTCGTGGGGGTTTCAGTGTGTAAATAGATTACAGACGTGTTCCTGCTAACAAACAAAAAACAAACAAAGCTTAATTGTTGAGGAGTGGTATTTAAAACATTCTAACTGCCTCTCGTACTTTGGGATGTACAGATCCTTGCAGCGCGTCGGACTTCAGTGAATGCCTCCGGTCGGAGAACTTGATAAGGAGATGGAACACCGAATATGTACTTCTCTGGTATCCGTCGCATTAGAGACTTCTAAGTGGCTTCTTTAAAATCTTCACAGAATCCTCGAACGAACCTAAGTCGCTTAGTAGAAGCAGTGCAGTGACGGCACGGCTCTGTCGAAGTCATTTCCAGTGTGTAATGTCTGAAAGTGCGACAGGCCAGCTCATGAGCCGTAGCAGATGGTCTACTTCTGCAATTTCTTGCGACGTCGTCTTCATCCTGCACTGTGACGAGAGCGGCACCACCAACTAGCACTGTATCCCATCACCTTCTATGACACTGCACGTGCTACATGGCGAATCCCGTGCAGGAGCTCCAGCGAACATTACGGCGGTGTTCACTCAATATGAGTCCGTGCGACTACGACCTGTTCGCCAAAATGAAAAAAATCTCTTTGTGACACGCACTACAATACAAAATGTCAGCCGTGCCATAGGTGGTCTTTTCGAGACATAGGCAGCTGCACGCGCTGACGATGTACTACGCCTTCCGTCTGTTTGAGGGAAGGTAATCCAGATGCCGGACGGTTATATTGAGCGCATCTAATATGGTAAACGTCTGCCGGTCGCGTTTGGTATGAATTATAAAATATTGCCACTACTTTTTATCCAACTCATGTACGAGAGTTTGTAGCCTTTTCCACAGGTGTATATACCGGTGACCGACTCCAGATGTTTCTTACTTCCGCTGTAGTCTGATAAGATTTGGTGCTTACTGCTTTCTACGAAAACTATTTTACATTATCAACATTTTAGGACAGCTACCATTCAGTAAATCAACTGAACGTGCTTTTCAAGTTGTTTTGCATTTACGTACAATCGCCTGGTGCCGACACGTTCCCGTATATGAAAACATTATCGTTTCCTTAAACAACCTGGAGGTGCTGCTGAACAAGGCTTTATGGACCCTGACTAAAAAAAAAAACCAGCGCGACAGTAGTAGGGTAGGGGAGCCCTCAGTGCCATTTTGATATCAGACTGATATGCAGATTTATTAAATTGATCACTTAATTTTTCCTGCCCTCACTCACCCTCGCCCACTCCCAATCACCCCCACACACCCCCGGACATTCCCGCCCCAGCCACGCCCACCCCCAAATGACGTCATGTCTAACATTCTGCGTGGTGTCTGTTTGTTGTATATCGTGTCTCCCTAGCACTTTCGCGCAACGACGCTCTGAGCGTGTTTTTTAGGGAATTGACTAGTTTGAACCTGGGACCTGTTGCTGGTAAGGAGACGCCAGACCACACATGACATGTAGAGTTCAGAAGAGTTCAGTGAGACTAGCGATGATATAACCAAATACTTAATGATTTCAGCGTCAGCTCCACTGCACTCCTGTAAAAGAATCTTAATACTAACTAAATTTAGTGGAAGGGGTTCAAGGCTTTCCTATTTTTAGTTAGCTGGTAAAATAACGTTGAAAAAGCAGTTAAGTTTACCATTGGAAATTTTATTCTACTCACAAAACATTGTTTATAAATTGCACTATTGATAAAAAGAAATGTTTTAATACAGGATGATAAAAACCAACTGCGTTCAACAGAAATGTGAACGAATATTCCTTGAGTGGGTTTCCATGTTCTACAATGGATCGAAGGATGACCTATGCCATATCACATCTATAATCTAGGTTTAATTTAAGTTTCACAAGAGAGAAAACTATCAAAATGCTCTACAGTGACCCTCAATTATCTTTAATTACTTATCTAACTTGTCGTTAATTACAGTGGCTGATGTGGCTTCTCAATAACTATATAACAGAAAAATCATGGCGTTTCAGATTTTTACTTCAAGTGGCAAATGTGAACGCCATGAGCTTTAATTGACGATCGACACTAGTATTACGCAAAAAGGGGGTGTAACAGATGAGACTTCTGCAGTTCTGAGTGAAGCTTTATGCGCTGTTATGCGGCATCACGTGCGTTCATTACCTTGTCGGTGTTCGTCAGGGGGCGGCGGACAGCACAGCTCTGCTCACCTCGCCGTCTCGGAAGCAACTCTCTCCTAACTTCTCCTTACTACAATTTACCGAAGTTGGTTTAAAAAAACTATCTGGCTGTGTTTTCATCTGACCAATCAGGGTCTCAATGTTAACCTTAAGCTCTGCCTACAAAAATTCTGTCTATCCAATGAGAAACGTTATACTTTTCGTGGTGGGGCAATGTTTTTAGAGTTTGCAACATAATAGAGACGCGAAAAAGTCTCACGCTAAAACTTGCAGCTGGTGTGGTCCTTTTAGTGTAATCGTAAGATCTATACTGTTCTTCTGGAGGGCTCTATCTTTTAACATGGTCTGGGGGGTGGTCCTGACGTAACAGAGACGCGAAAAAGTCTCACGCTAAAACTTGCAGCTGGGGTGGCCCTTTTAGTGTTATCGTAAGATCTATACTGTTCTTCTGGAGGGCTCTAGCTTTTAACATGGGCTGGGGGTTGGTCCTAGTGGTTAGCTGGCGACTTGGGTGTCCGTCCCTTATCGTAGGGCCTTCCAGCTTAACACGGTTTTGCTCTCGGCTTCTGTTCTCGTTTCTCCCCTCGGAACTGCGTCTGTCTCACGGTGGGAAGGTATGACATGCATTTAGGCATTCTTGTGTTAGTCTGTGGTATTCCATTTGCTCACTCGTTACTCGTATTACTTTGGTTAATTTAATGTCACGATTTATTCGGAGCTATGTGATATGCTACTGGATTGGCTTATCATGTCGGGGTTTTCATGGAAAGTGTGGGATTTGCCTGACATCTTACACATGTGTTTCCTCAGCTGCACATGTGCCCCAGCCCCCTCCTCCCCCTCGCCCCTCCCTTCACCCCTACCCCTCCCCCCAAACGTTCCCTATGGGTGGGAATTCCCAATTTCGTCTGGAAATTAAAATTGACAGTATCCTTCCCTGGACTCGAACCATGGTCCTCCTGGGTGAAAAGCTCATATAGATAAAAAAAGGGCGTTGCTATACTTTCGGCTATCTAGTTTCAGCAAATTTTCCAGGTCACCCAAGTACCCACTGCTTTGCAAGAACACCTTATCCTGTCAAAAATCGATAAATAGTCTCCTATTTAAGATAATACACTCACATATTTTGCATAGTTATAGTGCAAAGCAGCAAGAATAAGTAGGTGGGTGACCTGGGAAAGTACTTGAAATTAGGTAACAGAAAGTATAGCCATCTTTTCATACCTATATGAGAGGGCTGTTCCAATAACTCAGACCCGAAAGTGTACCTGTAGCAGCGATGGGGGGAGGTTTCCTGAGAGGTGTGGGGGGAGGGGAAGGGGGAAAAACAGGTTAAGGACCTGTCAATCAAAAGGAAGGATCCTTTTAGCAGAACAATATGTTAAGTACCTGTTAATCAAAGGAGAACAATAGGTTTGCCCATGAGTGCATACCTGCATCTGATGTAGGCAATCCACACTAACAAAATGCGCTGGTAGTGGCCTTCGTCCACTACTAGCAATAGGGTAGTGGGGACCTTGGTGCAATTTTGATATCAGATTGATATGGAAAGTAATTAAATTGATCAATTAATAAACCCCACCCTGTCTGACCCGCCCTCTACCTGGCCCAAACCCAATCCCCAGATGACATCACGTATTTTCTCAGCTCCATATGTGCCCCAGACCCTTCATCCCCTCCCGCCTACACCACCACCCTCCCAGCCTATCCCATGGCGGGAATTTCTAATTTTGGACGGAATTTCGAATTTTCATGGGAATTTCTTGGTCTCAGGGCTGTGCTGAGATGCCCACCCTATCCAACACCCGGCATTTGGCAGGAAATTAAAAATTGGCAGTACCCTTTCTGGGTCTCGTACCTCTGTCTTCCTGCACGGTGATATGCCATGTTCCCATTTCTAATCAGTGGTCATCACACGCTCCTGTCGCATTAACTTAGCTCGCCTGTTTTCCTACAGGATGCAGAAGGTCTTAGATATAGTGCCCTCCAACTTCCGTAAAAGTCAGACTTTAATTTGGCCGATCACATAGACTAAGCTGCTTGTGTGGTGGGGACATAGAATTACGTGCAGTTACAAGATGCAGAGCGACAGTCTAAGAAAAAATGTTCAAAAGTCTGTGAAACCTTATGAGACTTAGCTGCTAAAGTCATCAGTCCCTAAGCTTACACACTACTTAACCTAAATTATCCTAAGGACAAACGCACTCACCCATGCCCTAGGGTGGACTCGAACCTCCGCCGGGACCAGCCGCACAGTCCACGACTGAAGCGCCTAAGACCTCTCGGCTAATCCCGCGCGGCGACAGTCTAAGAACTAGCGCTGGAGTTTTTGCCGTATGGGAACCTTAGGTGACAGGTTCGAAAATGGTGACTCATTTCGAGATATGAGAGTGCCACGAATATGATTCACCAGTGGCTGTAATCATTAAAATATGACTCTACAGGATCCAACGCATGTAAGTGGTAGAATGGGTAGACTTGGGCCCAAACCGCAAACAGTTTTTCTAAAAGAAAGCGTTACACAATCAGTGGCTCGTGTTTGTACCTGTAGACTCAAGACCGCTTTTTATGCCGGGTGATGGTAACATAGTGGCGACGATCGTATTTTTAATAGCACGATCCTTACGCGATATGTATGATGTGGGCTGTAGAATCCCTCTGTTGTCAGCTTCATATGTCATTTCTCAAATCTGTTCCTCGAAAAGAACATTGTGTTCCCTCCACGGGTTCCCACTAGAGCTACCTTTTATGTATAATCAGACTACAAAAAAAAAAAAAAAAAAAAAAAAACTACTTGTCATGCAAACTGACTCTCATGGTCAATTTAATTTCGAAATAGCAAGGACATACTGCGGTGATCGGTAGTTTTCGCATCAAAGTAGTCGAAGTTTATTTCCTGACTTTAAGGGTGGGTGTGTCTCCGATGATCATTTGTGATCGGTGGCGGTGCACTTCAGTGGACGTCACAAAATAATGAGATGCGATTGCAGCTGAATGTAAAAACTGTACCGATTTTGTTCACAAAACTAAATGAAAATGGATTTTGTCTATTTTAGAGGAAAGAGGACTTTTATTATCATCAAGAATGTTTTTTTCCTTATTTTAATAGTTGCTTTATTGTATGAGTTGATTGGAAATAGTCCAGTGGAGAACGGCGGGCGACTTTCCTCCCTCGGTCCCATCTGGAGCATCCTACGGATGGGTGGGGTTATGCTACTTAATTTCCCTTTTGTGTTGTCTGGGACTGCCACCTGAAGGCATGGCGCATATTGCTAGTGCCACAGAGGGCGTACAGCTGTACGAGGGTCGGCAGAAAAGCAATAAAGGGCGCTGAACACAACAGCTCTCTGTCTACGGGAGGCAGTGCTTGGGGGCTCTGTCGCTTTATTTTTGACGAACAAGTTAAATTTTGGGAGGAGACCGTCTTATCTCCTGTTGTTTACCTGACTATACACACTTCTGTTCAGATGTAGGGACATCACCTTAAGGCGGCGGGTAGATGGTGGAAAGCCGAGTGCGGAGTGTGGGCAGTCAGCAGAACCGTTCTCCAGAATTTCGTTGTTGTTACAAAGGGCTTTGGTCATTCCGAGAAATACTTTCAACAGACTGCAAGAATGAGTTGTTGACGTTGAATAAAAGTGTTTTCATCGTAGAATGAGAGGCTTATTGGAGGTGCTGGGGACACACCTAGTCTGTGTCCGATCGTGATAATGTGCATTGACATCAGTTAGCTGGGCAGTAGGGTGAATTTTAGTAGGTGTCTGTAGCGAACTCTCATGTCAAACAGCGATAGATACTGTATGCTTACGGGTAATACACTTTTAAACTCCTCTCTATCCAACACCAGCATCTCGTCAATTGAACATATAAACAATAAAGGTAGTACCCTACACCCCACCCTTTTCCCTGGCAGCTTGTAGGTGTAGGGTATAGTTTGAGTGCTTCTGTCGCTGGTTTGGTGCTGCGAATTTTTTCCCACCAGCATAACACCAGTTGTATGGTATCATCACTTTTTGCGGTTTATTGAACCTCTTTTCCGTCCTTGTGTAGCGCTATGCATATTGTTGTGTAATTAGGCCTGATCTTTGTGATTAATTACGTAATTAAGATCGATATTTGCGTCAGTTTCGAGTGGTATTGTGAAATTTTTTCCCAGCAGGATAACAAATGTTTTATGGTATCATCAGTTTTCGCGCTGTATTGCACTTATTTGCCGTCCTTGTGTAGCGCTACGCATAAAGTTGTGTAATTCGGACCGATCTTTGTGATTAAATATGTAATTAGGGTCGATATTTGCTTCAGTTTCGTGACCAAAATAAATAAAGTACACTAACCTAACCTTCCTCTCCCACATCTGGACAGTTTCCGTGTGTTAGGGGGTGCGCTTGGGATTTCCATCCAGTAGAATCAGGGGTCGAGTCCCAGAAGGGCACCACCAATTTTAACTCCCTATCAATTCCAAGCGCCTCTGGTGATTTAATTGCGCTAGGAGGGTACATTTCGGCTTTCAGTGCAGGAGTCTCAGAAAGGGTACTGTCAGTTTTTAATTTCCCGCCAATTGCCGATTCCCGGTTGGGGGTGGGGTGGGCACATCAGTTCAGCCCTGGGACAAAGAACGTCTCATGAAAATTCGAAATTCCCGCTAAAATTCTGCCATAATTCTAAATTCCTGCCAGTGGGGTAGGTTGGTGGGAGGAGAAGGGGGATGGGGGGGGGGGGCTGGAGCACACGTGCAGCTGAGAAAACACGTGGCGTCATGTAGGGGTTGGGAGTGTGTGTTTGGCCGTTGGGGTGGCTTTTGGACGGAGGTGATTAATTGATCAATTTAAATAATTTGAATGTCAATTTGATATCAAAATTGCACCGAGGTCGCCACTACCTTACTACTCCTGACTGCACACTCTCATTCAAGGTGATCGACAGATCATAATAAAACACCTAGCTGTTCAGCTGCAAGTATGTGCTGGTAGTGCTGACACACACATCCTCCAGTTCGGGAACTTAAAGATGTGTTCTCCCAGAATTCCTCATCCCCTAACAGAAGACCATAAAAAGCAACAAAGGACTACCTGTGGGGAGTTGTTGTACACTGAAGTTCAAAAATCCATGATAATGCATTGTGCGAAATTGAAAATTGGAGACGTCGGATGGCAGGAGATCTAAAAATTCAAGATGTCAGATGGGTAAGAGATTTAAAAATCCGGGATGAGCGATGGGGAGTAAGTTTAAAGTTTAATGATGGCAGACGGACAGCAGAGTTTGAAGTTGTAGATGGAGGATAGTGGGTAATTTAAAAGTTAAGTACGGCAGATGGTGAGAATCTGAATATTAAAGATTCTGGTAGTGATGAATATAAAAAAGGGCAAGAAAATGCTGGTGATTTAAATTAAAAAATTAAAAATAGCAGCTGGTGGTCAATTTAAAAACTGTAGGTGATATGAGGGTCACCGCTCAGAACAGGAGGTCCGTGGGCATTGAGGTTCAACAGGGGAGGCAGTGATGTTGCAAGTGTTGGAGGCCGAGCTCTGAGGGCTGGTGATGTTCCCGGCTTATGACCAATGTGTCACTGAAACCATGGTATCAAATGGCTCTAAGCACTATGGGACTTAACATCTGAGGTCATCAGTCCCTTTAAACCATGGTATCTTTAGTAAGAGGTTACTATAGCGATTACTACAATGAATGCTGCTTCCTTCTGTGCACATGAAGTGCGCCGGGCTCCTCACTCAGGCGCCGGCAGTTCACGTACCTTTCAGCAGGTCACGCACACTGTCTGACAGCGAAATGGTGCTGGGTGAGGTAGCGGGAGCCAGAGAGGTTGCCCACTGCAGTGCTTTTATGGATACAGTGGGCGTCCGCGCTCTCGAAGATGCGCATTTTCAGGATGGCAGTTGTTGGGAATGTGGAAGCCCAGAGATTCCTCAGTACACATAAGATACAGCCAGGAATGTGGAACACATACAGCCTAGGTAGTGGCACTGATGTGGTCACCCAACAAGCAGAAGATGCAACTTGCGTCAGTCAGCTTAACCCTTCCCCAGATACAGATCTAGTAGGTCCACATCTTCTATCAGTCACAGCTGTGACCCATCGATAACAGTAGCATGGAGTGACGAAACCCAAACATGGCATGCAGGCTGCAGTATTTTAGATGTCTTTATACAGGCAGCGAGGAGCACATCATGGTTCACAAGAACAGAGTTAAGTGTCAAGATCAGTGATGCAGACAGTGTGACCAGACACGTAGGACGACATATCTGAAATATGGATATTTAATGTAGTGTTGGCAGAAGAGCCAACACTGTGTTGCTAGAGGAGGCCGAAATGCTCGCGTTTAATTACACGCTGACTGGCGTGAGGTCTGGAACAGTTAAAGGAATTAATAGTAGCGAATAAAGTAAGTGGTTGACATAATACTTAACTTTAATCCACAATTGTAGAACATCGCTCTTGATGATACATGCTTCACATAATAAATATCAATTGAATACGGCGCCCTGCTAGGTCGTAGCAAATGTAGCTGAAGGCTATGCTAACTATCGTCTCGGCAAATGAGAGCTTATTTGTCAGTGAACCATTGCTATGAACGTCGGCTGTACAACCCATCGATAACAGTGGCATGGAGTGACGAAACCCAAACATGGCATGCAGGCTGCAGTATTTTAGATGATGTCTTTATACAGGCAGCGTCCGTGCTCTGGAAGATGCTAGTAAGTCTATCTAGACCTGCCGTGTGGTGGCGCTCCGTCTGCTATCACTGACAGTGGCGACACGCGGGTCCGGCGTATACTAATGGACCGCGGCCGATTTAAAGGCTACCAACTAGCAAGTGTGGTGTCTGGCGGTGACACCACATTTAAAACTAGACCTCACGCCATTTTAGCAAAGTAGGCGACCTTTTGCTCTCATTTAAACAACTTGCATGAGCGGTCCTGTCCACACAATGATGTCTCAGTTACCGGTAAGTTCCCCTACCTATCCATTTCTCGTAAGTACTATAATGCTTTGGAACGCATGTTATTACTCTGTACTGTACAGGTTGCAGAACGACGTCCTGGTTGCAGTCATACTCCACTGTTTGCACTCCTTGCGTTGAACGATAGCTTTGAAAATTAATTACTGTAGACCAGAGCGGGGTTGGTGTTCAACAACGGTTAATAGAACATCAAAAACTCAAAATGGCAGTTCTAGCTCAGCTGTGCACTGTAACACTTCCCTGTTTCCTCACGCCCCATCCTCTAATTGTAATCTATTAGTTTACGAGCCATTAAAATGAGAAGCCAGTCTCAACGCAGTCATGTTGCTGCATAGAAGTGCCCAAGCACTATGAATTACTTTGGTCTCTGAGCGCAACTATTTACCCCAAAAATTACATAAATGACATTACTAGCAACATAATTGACCTGTCCCGGAAGGATCCATGTGCTCTGAATTCTTTACGCTATGTTCAAAAGCATTTATCAAAAAAATATGTAAAACATTACTTCCACACTTGCAAAATTTGATTTCTGTTCAAAAGGCGATTTAAGGCAAAACAGAGCCTGAAATTAATTATTTTACACAACTGAATTCTTGTCAAGTCTCAGGAGGCAGGCAGACAATCATCGGCAAAACTGAAATTTCTAACTGACTGTTTTGCGTGTTCAGACAAGTCTTGTGTTGCTTTCATGCAACGCATTTGATTATCATCACAACGTAGTATGAAACTTAATGAAACATTGCAGAACACACATGGGCTCTACTGTTGCTTTAAGTTTCAGGTTAGAGCGCACTAGTAAACTTGATTTACCTAAGTAGGGTATATTATTCCCAATCACATTAGTCAAACATTATAGTAGTCTCGTGCTAGAGAATTAACCTCATCTTGTTGCTAAAAACGTTTGCATCGTCTACTGTCTTGTAGTGGAAACTAGGCCTACATGACACTGTGATGAAACAGCCCACTACACTGTAATAATACGTGTTTTCATAGGTAAGAACTGACGATTGATATATTTTCAGTCAGATATTTAAGTGATCCCATGTATTCTGCAGAACAAAAATGTACCACCTTCTAATAATGGCTCAAAAAATGGTTCAAATGGCTCTGAGCACTATGGGATTTAACATATGAGGTCATGAGTCCCCTAGAACTTAGACCTACTTAAACCTAACTAACCTAAGGACATCACATACATCCATGCCGAAGGCAGGATTCGAACCTGCGACCGTAGTGGACGCACGGTTCCAGACTGAAGAGCCCAGAATCGCTCGGCCACATCGACCGGCTGTATTAATGTTAAATCACGCTGTCACACCGTGGAGATATAGTGTGTGAACTGGGACATTTGACATTTTACTTGCATTTGCTATGATGTAACAGCTATGGGGAGTGTCATCTAGTGGGGGTGACATATACTGGATGGCAGTCTTCCAGTGTAGCAACAAAACAGCTAACAGGTAATGTGTAACAGGTAATAGTAAACAGTAGTGGTAAATTAATAATGGGTAATGGTGTAGTGGGGTAACCGTGCAATGGGATAATGGCATAATGATATAGTTGCCGAACTGTGTATGAGGTAAAGGGCATGGTGTAAAAAGTAAGAGATAACAATATATGGGTAACAGGTTAGAGGGATAATAGAGAAATATGGTACAGCGTAGTCAAACAACAGTGTAGTTGGATGATGGTGTAAAACCGTAATAGGGCAATGGTGTAAGGGCGTAATGGCATAATGCTCTTTGGGATAATGGGAACTACCATTTGGAGTAACGATAGTCATCATGAGTAGGTAATGGCAGTCACTATGTGTGTTTAGGATAATGGTTGTCACTATGACTGGGTTAGTGGGAGTAACCTCTTAAACCATCCCTCTCCCGATCAGTAATAATATTCACCACACATTCAGGGTAATGGGATAGTGGTAGTCACGAACTACGTTCAGTATGTTATTTCGTCGAAGTGTCACGCAATTTTTGCAGTGTCACCACATGATTCAGCATTATTAGTAGAACACGAAAAAAGTTTTGTACTGCAAGATAAAGCTAATACTGTAGCGTGGGGTCACTATAATTCTTGACTGACTTCGAATGTGGGATGTTGAAAACTTGTTACTCTTACCCATGTACCTTTATCCATTACATATTACACATTACGTGTTATCCGTTTTCCTTTTACCATTCAGCATTAGTGAATTTCACAGTTACCGTTTGCAGTCCTCGAACCAATCATCCATTTACCGTTTCCAGTTACCCATTTACTATTTATAATTACCTTACACCCTTACCGGCCCATTTCTTGGTTACATCGGAAAATCGTCCCCCAAAAGCTGACAGCACAGGGGAACTGCTAGTAAATTGTGTTAAGCTCTTAGAATAACTGTGATGTACAAAATTTCTAGCAAATTTGTAATCTGAAAACACTAGTTTCCACTACGTAACAACGTGATGTTGCATTAGCGGCAAAAAGTGACAAACGTTTTGGAATGAAAATTAAAGCTAATACCCCGCATGGACATCACCGAGGTGCTTGGCTGACTTTGATGTATGTTTTAGTGGCTAGCTTTTGACATGAAAATAATATTCTTCAGTATTATAACTGCCGTCGACAAGTGCACTTTAAGCTGTAAGTTAGATCAGCTGAAGTGCTCAAGCGCGTTGTGCCATGTGGAATGCTTCCCATATTACATCTGGACGAGAGCGAAATGCATCGAATGTAAGGAAGGCAAGACTTGTCAAAACAAGCCAATTACTCACTCAGTTCTGTCCTGTTGATGCCTGATCACGTGGTACAGAAAATTCAGTTTGTCAGTGTAATGTCAGTGGAGTCACTGGCCAGAGTCAATGAACACGAAAGTTTTCTGAGTAATGTACTGTGTGACACTGTCGAAAACTTTTACTGACTAAACCAAAATATAAGTCATGGTTAGCGTGTTCTTCTGTATCTGCTTGTGCACCAGAAAACTTTCATTTCAAAATTCGGGACGTTGGCTTACTTTGGAGCATAGGCAATATGAGTACATTGTCATTTGTTGTGTAATTATAATGCTCAGCAATCAACGTTTAGTATGCAAGTTACGCCTTCTACAACATTTTTTACAAGTATTTTTAAACATAGCACAAAAACATTCAGGAGCTATGTGTAGTTTTTAACAGCAAAATGGTTACATTGTGACCGGATATTTCATTTTAACAGTAAAGTACTACACTCTGACTGGGGCAGAAGAGTGGGGAAGGTAGGGAAATGTGTTAGAAAGCAAAACTGAGCTAGTTCCATCATACTAGACTATATAAATGTTTTTATTCATGTTTAATTATTAAATTTACCACTGCTCACCATCTTTCATTTTTAAATTTTTCGCCAGTGACATTTTATCGTTTTATTTATCACCACTGTCATATAAAATTTTTAAATTTTCTCCTCCCGCCATATATAATTTTAAAATATTTCATCATCCACCACCTATAATTTTCGAAATTTCCAGCGAAATCGCCATCTTCAATTTTTAAATTTCCTGTCCATTCGTCAGCTTGGATTTTTAAATTTGTGTCAGCCATCTTGGATTTTTAAATTTCCAGCCACCTGACGTATTGATGCAGCCATGTGCTCAAGGTCGTTGATGAAGTCAATGTCCCTATAATGCACCCAGCCCCTGCCCCTTTGTGTAGAGAACCTGACTGGAGAAGGTCAAAGTGAGCTGGAGTTTTCATAGTTTTGCTACTTGTGTAATTTGAAATATTGTTATACGAAACAGTTTCGCTTAAATCTTGTAGTCTGATGGAATGAATCAATGATTTGTAAATTAGCGTACTTAGTATGCGTATTATACATGGGGCTAAGAGAGATTCACACAAATTGTAAGACCACTCATAGTCCATAGCATATGTCAAGCCACGTGCAGTACTTATTAATAAGACAGCGTACTCGAAATTACTGGTCGCATTGTTGGAAGCTCAAAGAGTGATTTCTTTTCTATATTGTGAAGTTTCAACATAGGTCTGCATCTTTGGTGATTTACGAATAAACTATATCTTTTGATTTTACTCTTAAATAAGAAAATATCGACGTATTTGCCCATTCTGTCACAGTCTTAAAGTTGGTTTTGAAGGCACTGTAGACACGTGATTGGTTCACATTTGCCCAGTGACATTCTTAGTTTTTTTTTCTTTTTTTGGGGGGGGGGGGGGTTAGGAGCACAAAATCGAGGTTATTAGCATCGCTAGATCCCGTGCCTCATTTCGTCACAAAACTGCATTCAGTGTAGAGCCAAATATAATTGGACGATAAAAATGCAAACTGTATAATAGCCATGTGTACGGCTTTATACATCAATCTGTCAGCACTAATTACCTAATTACGCGACGATGTGTACACTGTCAAATCAAATGACAAATCCCTGATCGATGTGCGCTTCTCTTCCATATGTCATTACACCTATGCTACACTTCATTGTATGGTATATATAATGCTTTTCCGTAGAGTATTAAACTACACCTGTTAATGCAGCGGACATACACATGCTGAGAAATATCTGTTGAAGAGCGCAGATAATTAGTACTTGTGGTTATAGAAGTATTTCATGTAATACTGTAGACTTATCTGCATATGCAACGTCGATTGTTGAAAATGCAAACTACTGTTAGATTTATTCTCACGTAAGTCTAGTTATTCTATAAGTTTTGCCATTATTGAGATAAGCTGTACCATGTCACGTTCCTTCCCAAGAGTTCATCCAATTAGTCGAGCCTGGTGGTCTAGCGGATACAAGGTACCGCACGCTATTAAAAATTACTAAATAAAGTGAACCGGGTAAAACAAGACAGCATTCAACAGAATTAATGTTAATTCACACAGACGTCTTGCTAATAATGAAGGAAAAGAACTTCGGACTGTTTTCAGGACTATTTCTGAATGAAAGAAATTTGTAAGTAGAGGAGACTAAGTCAGCACGAAGCGAAGATGTTGATGAATGTATTTGTTTCGAGATAATTCAGACATAAGTTTCGTATAGTTTTGTAGCATCCCCCTTATTAACAAAAGGGAGTGAAAATGAGAAAATAACTGCTATTTGTAAAACGATTTCAGCAGGAAGCAAGGAAGTTAAGCTCTCAGTAATGCATTTGTGTGTGGAAGATATTTCCACATTGTATGTAGAAACCTACAGAACCAAGGAGAAAAAAGACTTTGAATTGTTGAAAGTAGTCCAGAACATAATCATACAGGTAGATCAGCTTCAGGCACTAGCCAAACATCTATGCCAAGATTTGCCTACGTGCAGTGCGGTGCCTCCTTCAGGCATGACTACTTGGGTGACGTCATAGATTTGTTGTTTACTATACTGCAGACAATACTTTTTAATAAGATATACAATACTCTAGACGAAGATGCAATGGAAAAATACAACATGATTCCAGTTGGGAACAGGACCACAAGTGATAAGTCCCCATCAGTACTGTCACGGTCAAGTATCGTCCTTCTGAATGCATGATTTCTTCTTGTTTCAGAGTGAATAGAGGCTACTGTACTCCATTGTTCTGCGTGGTGAACGTTTTCCAAAACTTGTTTTTATCATAATGATAAAAGGACCTAAAGTTATTTTGCACCCTGCATTTGGACCACAAGCCAAAATTTTCTAGTTCAGCTAATTTCCAGATCTGAAACTACTGTCTACAATGATCATAATCAATACCTTAATGTCTAGGAACATACTTTGCCAAATTTTCTAGAAATAGTTGGACAACATGGTTACTTCCGACATTAGCTGGATGCTGAATTTGGAAGTGGTCACTGTAGTGAAACATGCAAAACTTCCAGAAATTTTCATATGCTGTCAGCTCAAAAATGCTTTCTAATAAACCTCGTAGAAGCCTGTGGAATAGGCCCAGAACCAGGAGTGGAAGAACAGTCCATAGGCCAAACTGTTTCAGACACAGAAACAGAATCCGGTGAAGTTGTGGAAATAGCAAGCAAAGTACAATACAGTGATGGTTATTGTAAAGCTGAAGGAGACTAAAGCAGAAATTAGTTTAATACTTATTGAAGTTACGTGCTGGGGCCATTGATACCATTCACTCTTATATGAAATATGACGCTATTGTGATGAAAGAACGGAAATGTTTTAGCATTATTATTATTATTATTATTATTAGTATTGTTATTATGAGCTGAAAAGGAACAAAGGCAACAACCCTGACATATTTAAATTTTACAACAACAAAAAAAAAGAGGTAAAGCGCTTGAGTGGAAAACGAGAGGTCGCAGCACCGAATCCTGGTCAGCCCTTGGATTTTTCTGGGTTTCAACCAAGTCATCAGTTCTCAACGCCGTGAGAGGTCACCAGAAATACTTGTGGTTCCAACTGCACTTGAAGCTATAGGTTTCCTTACCCGCTTGGATAACTGGGGTATTTTAGATAAGAAAGTAGCCCAAGTGGAGTCCAATTAAGACTTGCAGCAGGCCAATGTGCCTACACGAAAGAAAAATATAAAAAAGGCTTATTTCTGAAGTATCTGTGTAGAACAGTTATATAAAATTCCTATGTATTACTTTCATTATAAGCTAATATTTATTTTCAATTTTTGGCGTAAAAACGCGGATTTCGGTTTTACAGCTACTACGTTTATCGTGACCATATTGCCCCCAATTGTCAAGTGGACGTATTTCTAAATACTTCCACTACTTTCTTTACCTCTATTACACTCTTGTCTTTCTTTCTCTCTCTTGTTTCATTTCGACTCATTGTTTGAACATAATCTGCTATTTAACTCGCCTGTCAGGCGCTTAACATTAATTTATGGATAAAGGCATTCTCTCCTAGATGTTTAGTTGTATTACCATCATACGATGCATGCGCCACATTTCTCAAACAGTTTTCCAAATTTTACCCACCCTCCATGGATTTCTCGGTCAATTTGGGCTTTTATTATCCCCTGGATTGCAATAAAGAATTTTCTTCGTCGGTCTAAGATGAATTTACCTGATTATAGATTTAGGAAGTAATTCTGAAAGTCCGTAACACAGCGTAGTGTGGATGTGGATAATGGTTTACGCAGGAACCGGAGAAGAACAGAATCGAAGGCTTTCAGACGTGGTGGTGTAAAAGGATGCCGAGGATTAGATGGCTTGATATTAGCTGAGGAAGTTTTCCACAGAATCGGCGAGAATAGACATACTAATATACCCTAGAAATAATGTTGTTAGGTGCAAGAGATACTATCATACGAAGAAACTGGCAGAGGAGAGAAAGTCTTGGGGGGCTGCATCGATCCAGTCTGAAGAGTGATTAAAAAAGGGTCACACATACTTTCATATAAGTCTCTTTACAGTCACAATTGCATCTAGCACTCCAGTATTTTCCCATATCCGTATGCTTCCTTTAATCTCTCTCCTGATAATGCGCTACATGTATCTAAATTTCCCGCCGAATGACTTTAATTTTTGAAATCCGAAGAAGACTCTATGTAACTTACGTAAAAGAAAATTGGGTACTACACAAACTGTTTGCACATTGGGAGATCTGTTGTGGCAACCCTACTTTGTTTATCGAAAGCACAGCGGCCATTTTTTCTGTACTGTTTATTTATTCTCTTATCTACCATGCCATTGTTTTCAACTGCTCTGTAAAGAAAACTTACCACCTGGCGCTATGAATACATTGTTAAGTTGTATTTTTTTCATTTTGTTTATTTTAGAATATATAGGCTTAAATATTCCTTCAATAAACCACAAAAACTCAACTTGATGTTTTTCATCATATGGAAATTTTATTTTTTGATGAATGTGTTAATAGATGACGCTTTACAGGCGCAGACATATTCCTGGTTAGGTTGCACATGATATGGACATCTGAATAGACTTTTTTCGAATGACTGAATTGGTTAAAAGTTAATAAACTATCAACAGTTTGTATACAGGATTCGTAAGAGCGCGTCTATGTTTGCCTTTGAGGCTATTAGCCAGTCATGGAGGTCGTAAGAGAAGGATAATTTCGGCGTCGGTTCAAAGACCGGTAAAAAGGTGTAAAAGAGGATTCATGTCATTGCTGGTTCGATGACGGTGCCAGAGAGAGCGTATAGCCTGGAACTAATGCTTCAGGCGGTAGCCACCAGATAACACTTGATTTATCTCCCTCACACCCTATTGGCTACCGGCAGCAGAGTACAGAGGCGCGTTGCCAGCAGACCTGCGTTACTGGAACATACAGCCTTTGCTGAAGAGACTATCGCACTCGCCACGTTAGCCACATCGATGACCAGTTATGTAACCTTGCCATTGCTTTGAGCGGATTGGTCCTCTTCACCCTACCGACAGGCATAAATGCTCAAGCATAATTCGTGAAGCCTACTACCATTAGATAAATTACTAACTAAAACAATTAACATCTTTAAATGCTGAACAAATGTAGAACTGTACATCTTTTAACATACACCCGGTCTAGATGTGTCGCGGCGTGGAGGCGACGTACCCATGATTCCTGTTTCAGTGTTTGCCGAGAACGTACTGTAACGCCGTATTCGCAAGAGCGTAGGGCGATGGTGAATCGTACCAGGCCTCAGCTCACTGCCCTCTCTCAACGTTACCTTGAAGGAATTTCTGGTTTGGGCGCACGCACGCGACGGGTTAGTGCATAAGCTTCAGTCTACGACAGTATATGCACTTCGTGACAGCGGAACGGCGCCACCATTGGAGCACGTTGATTACTGTTCTCACGACTTATGATTAGCGGCGCTCAGATACTCAACGCAATGTAAGGTCTGTCCTCCATGCACGTAAGTCACACTGTACTCTGCACAACGTCTCCACACTGCCAACATTACGGTGGTCTACGGACTCTCCTATGGGTCCGTTCCTGGGGAAGCGACGATGGATCTGCTTGCCGACGTCACGGAGGAAGAAGTCTATGATACAATCCAGTGGGTTTTTACGAGGAAGTCGTCCGGCCTTGACATCCTCCCACTAGAGTCTTATCGTACACTTCCTCTTCTGCTGGCGCCGGTGTGGATTTGTCAGGACCTTAACGGCGCCTCATGCAAATCCCAGACGGTTTCTTCGACGGTCTCCCCATTGACATCCACAGGACTCGAGGTGCATCATGGACTTACGATTACCACTCCTTGACGTTCCTCAACAGCAAGAGAAAGATCTTTACCAGGCTATTGGCTGCACGGATTAAACGAACAGCTCGGTATGTGATTTCCCCTTATCAAACCTCTTTGGTAGGTGGCAATAACTTCTGCTCTGCTCTCTGTCGCTGTCGAGGCATAACCACTGTTGCTCACGCTCGTCGTGTGCCTAGAATTTTGGCCACTCTTGATTTAATCCAAGGCGTTCTATCAGGTCGACCACTACTACCTAGAAGGGGTACTCCGTAGTATAGGATATACAGGATACCGTGATACTGCTGTCGACGTCACAATGCATCAACTTCGCGGAGCGGCGTCCCGCCTCACTTTCCCCATCTTGATCTGTTGATCGGTTCGTCATGGCTGTCCGCTCTCTGCAGTGTCGTTTGCTTTCGCAATGGAACTGCTGTTCTGCGGCTTCCGTCAACGCCAGTCTGTGATGTCTCTCGGTGGCGCTGTACTTTGGTGCACTGCTTAAGCGGACGATCTCGTCCTCGTTCTTCGTAGCGGTACTGAGGTCAGGGAACTATTGACACGCGTTACCACCAACGATGAAGCTTCTGGTAGCTGACTTAGTATCCGAAATCGAGCGCTATGCCTATAGGTGCGGGGCCTCCTGAGGACGGCACTGCTCAATTCCGTGCAGCTGCACTATCCGATGCTTAATATTCGGTTTCGAGAGTGATCTGCGTCGCACGGTTGCTGTCAACTGCCGCCGCCTACTGTCCCAGTTACGAGCTGAGCTCCAAGTTATCGTTCATGTGCCTTCCATCTTCTGTAGCGGACACCGTATGTGCATGTATATTTGGCTTCAAGCATTCTCGCATGGGGCAGACGCTCCCCATTCCGCCATCCACGACCCGCCGAATGCTACCTGCATTGTGTTCATATGTTTACCACGGCTTGCTGTTCAAGATAAGGCGTGGGCTGTGCGGCTGGTTCCAGCGGAGGTTCGAGTCCTCCCTCGGGCATGGGTGTGTGTGTTTGTCCTTAGGATTATTTAGGTTACGTTTTGTGGAAGCTTAGGGACTGATGACCTTAGCAGTTAAGTCCCATAAGATATCACATACATTTGAACATTTTTAAGGTATGGGACCCTCACTCTCCCGCAGTGCAGGGTGGTTTAGGCCTGTATCATGTTCCTGACAGAGAGATAGCCCTTTTCGTCAGCTCTCACATGAAGCTGTGCTGTGCACTGCTGTTCTATGTGCCTTACCGGCCTGTTGCTGGAGGCTCTTGCACCACGTCCTCACTCAGCCTCTATCGAGCTTTCGTATGTGCTGCCTCCCTGCTTTTATTTCCGCCATTTTTTCCTCGAAATGAGCTATGTCCGTACTGTGGTATTGAAAAATGCGCTTCTGTATTCACGAAGACAATCTAGGGCTTTCTTGGGCAGAACAGGTCACCGAATGTGGTTAGGGGAAATGCTCCTTTGTTTATTGGCGTGCCATCTAGCGACTGGCATGTGCTCCTTATTTTGCCACTGACATCCGTGCTTTATGTTACCTCACTGTCAATGAGGAGCAAGTATGCCAGTCACCTCTTCACAGGGTTCGCCTTGTAGACGCCCTCTTTGGTGCAGCCTCTGATGTTCTGGACACCAACGACCATGACCTGGTGTACGAATCGGCAATAAGTGTCTGGTTCTTGGTGCGGCAGTGAAATCCCCTGCTATACCCGCAGGACACGACAGATAGTTTCATTTGTGGAAAGGGGCCAAAATGAGCGGCTTCCAGTTGCACTCGAACATACTACTTTATTCATTTGACAATCTTTACAAGAGTAAAGAAAACATTAAAAACAGGGCTAGCCAAATATAAATTTTAGAGATTAATTTCGGTCTAAATGTGCCATTCAATCTCACGCCTCAAGGGCAAAACAACTTTAATTTAAAACCGGCTGAAGGCAATCACTTAAGACTCAAAAACAAGAGTTTGGATATTAAAAGGCAGAAGGACTCGTCTTAAAACATATCTCTAAATTAGGCTGAAGGCCCAAACAATCTCACGCCTTAAGGGCAAAACAACTTTGATTTAAAATCGGCTGAAGGCCAGTTACTTAGGACTCAAAAATAGGAATTTGAAATTAAAAGGCAGAAGGCCTTCAAACATTTCACTAAATTAAGCTAAAGGCCCAAAAAATCTCGCGTCATAAGGGAAAAACAACTTCAATTTAAAATCGGCTAGAAGTTATACATAAACAAACAACAAAGATAAACGGCTCTCAGAAGTTTCCAAGATTCGGCCTGGAATTGAAACACTAACGCTCGCTTAGGTGAGACAGGCAGTCGGCCCAACAATTCTCAATCCGACGGCAACCCAACCGACAGACAGTCAACGGACAATGTGACAGGATAACTTACACTCCACCCAACCAGCACAAAATAGGGAGTTCAATGGAACAAAAATGGTTCAAATGGCTCTGAGCACTATGGGACTCAACTGCTGAGGTCATTAGTCCCCTAGAACTTAGAACTAGTTAAACCTAACTAACCTAAGGACATCACAAACATCCATGCCCGAGGCAGGATTCGAACCTGCGACCGTAGCGGTCTTGCGGTTCCAGACTGCAGCGCCTTTAACCGCACGGCCACTTCGACCGGCTTCAATGGAACAACACAGAAGGTATCGGCGCCCACAACGAATTACACATTCAGCTGTCAAACTACACGCCGTGCTGGACAGCCACATCACGACGAAGAAAATACGTCAACGGCCAGGGCAGGTAACCGGAACGTTAACGACCACAAGGCAGAAGATTCCGCTGGTGCACTTCAATTCAAAAGTAATTAAGATAAACTCCACAGGAGGGCGGCTAGAATTTCGCCAACTTAAAAACACACGTTGTTGCTTGCGGGAATGTACCAACAGCCCACAACGAAATTCAAACTACAAAATGTGTTAGTTGAGGCTGGCTGGTAGATTAGTAAAGACTCAACTTTCGTGTCCCGGATCGGTGAGCCACGGACCTCGTAGCAATGGGAACAGCCCCTCACACTCCGACGGCGCGTGGATGCTGCCAGATACGCGCCACGGGGAATTCATCGCTGCTCCATGCCAACCGACCAACTCCCGCACACAACACAACCGGAAACTACCAGCACGAGGCCAAACATAGTAGAAGGGTGCGAATATCGATACACACTGCTGCTGCCACTCGCGGATAGAGAGAGGATAACAGCATAATCACGGTAACTACGGGACACTAATCATTGAATAACAACCAAGGCTTAATGCAAAGCATAAAACGAGCCAGCTGCGGCTCTGGCAGGTGGTGACCTTAAATATCCATACGACTTCTCTTCAGGTTCTTCCTCGTCGTATCCTCTTTCGGCACTCGGGATACTTCCAACAAACGAAAACGACTCCGTGAAGTGGATTTGTGGACGTACGGTTTATTACTTGTTTTCTGACCACGATGGAGGTGTTAACTGAATCTTCTGTCGGTTGTTGGTAGAACAGCATTATAATAAATGAAAAGCACTAATTTGCTTATGTTCTTGAGTATTTACTGTGCAATGCTCATAGAATTACCAGTATAGTGTCAAAGATGTTACTTAATGTATGTTTCTGCTTCAATACAGGTGTGTAACTTCTCTTTCAGTGTTGTTTACAAATGTTGCAGCGTATTTGGTGAAAATAGTAAACGTCTGAAGATGCCCTTGTAAGCCGAAAACTGGCTAACACAATAAAAGTAATACTGTAGAACAAAAGCAAACTAGTGCTTTTCATTCGTGATAGAAATGTTCATGATTTTTGGCTCTTGCCTAATGAACGACATTGAGCAGTTGTCCTCAATCCCAAACACAGACAGCTTCTCTCTACCTTCCTTTGTAGTATCTTTTTTAACCTAACCACGAATTGGGGTTGTCACTGCAGTGAGGAGTTGATCCATGCATTTTTCACTCTTAGTAACGTTATTCTCTGCTCAGTGGAATGTTCTACTCCGAAAATCTATGCGTCGATAGTCCCCACGAGCGTGACAAATTGCGATTCCCTACTCACTGCAGAAGAAAGAAAAAAATTGGTCTCATTTATGTGCTTCGTAAGTTTACTCCACGTTTCCTGCGCTTCCCTTGGTTCCTGGGGGAGGGAACAGGATATGGTGCCTGGCCTCGGGCTGCGTCCCCTGCCAACTTCGTCACCATAACTTCGTTTGCGACGCAGGAAAGCTCCACTGGATTAAAAAAAGAAAAAAAAACAAAGATAGCATCTTTGACAGTAATCAATTCGCTCTCCGGGGTTCCAGCCTCTCCACTGCGATGGCGGCCGATGACTCAGCATAAGAAGTTACCCTCGTCTGGGATCTGCCTTATCAAGAGGGAGGAGGAGGAAGAGAGGTAGAACTAAGAGAGGATAAGGGCCCTCTCTTGCCCTTCGTGTAGATACTGCCACTACAAGATGGAAATCAGCAATGGTAACAGCATGAGTACGTAGAAGGCAATGGATACCACTGCATGAGACACACATAATGTGTATCTACAGGACATGTCCTTTAATTAAAAAAGTGTTATGATGATCTCTCCATTGGCAAAAGATTATAGACTAGTCCCCCATTTGGATCTCCAGAAGGAAACTGCTAAGTGGGTGGCGTCCATGAGAAAGAGATTCAATAACCAACGAGAGGGCAACGTAGGGGCGCGGAATGTAAGAGGTTTGAAAGTGACGGGGAAGCTAGAAGAACTGAAAAGGGAAATGCAGAGGCTCAGTTTAGACACAGCATGTGGCAGTGAAGTGAAATTGAGAGAAGACAAGGACATTGGGTCAAAACAGTGTAGGGTAATACCAACAACAGCAAAAATGATACAACGTAAGTAGGATTCGCTATGAACAGGAAGGTAGGGCAGAGAAAGAGACACTGTGAACAGTTCCGTGATAGTCTTTGTTGGTCTATTGTGGATATGGTCTATCGGCCAGTCCCATATTTACCAATGAAAATCGCCAAACAGTCGTATGTTTTGAAAAGTTATTTTATTTAGACAACCAGTATCGGCATCTCTACAAAGCCATCTGCAGACCGCTGCATATTGAAAACGAGCGTGTATGAAGATATACTATAGCTGAGTTTACAGAAAATGAAGCATTAAAATAAAAGTTCTTAAAACCTACATAACTCAGTATGCAGCCTTAAGGCAACTACTTGTGCCCATACAACACAACAAAGCAAAATATCTACACATAAAATACACAATAGCGTGCCTATCTGTTGCCTAATATTATCACTGATGAAGATATATTATAATTAGTTGACCCAACATCAAACACTCAGCCAGATGGGAAACCCAACGGCCGACAAAGCGGTAAGTGATTAGCGGTATGCAAGGAACATGAGAAGAATACTTATGAAATGCCTAGAGGACACATGTTACATACCAAATCAAAAAATAAAAAGATATGACTAGGTGCTCTTACATCAATTAATGGGCGGACAATTATTAGAATGGAACAAACAAGGATCTCCAATCTATATTAATCAAGGGGAGTCCTACAAACCTCATTTCCCTGGAAATGTGTCACGCAATTCACCAAACAATAAAATAATGCACCCATCCAAAGCAGAACTGCCATAGCAAGTTATATCGCAATGTGTATTATGAAGATGAAGGAAGTTAAACGCGAGGTAAGTGTGTGAAGACCAACAAGACGCCAAAGCATCAGCCCAGCAAATAAAGAACATACAGGTGCAAAGAGGGGCAACAAATCTGAACGAAAAACAAGTTGTTAAATAGCCTCATACTATAAATCAGTCATGGAAGGAAACAATACTAAACCAAACCTTTTAAATCATGAGGGAAACCAAGGCTGTAGACCAAACAATGTTATAGCACGAGCCGGAATATGCCAGGAGCCTCGAGCCACACAGCAAAATTGGTGACCCACAGCAGTAACACGTAACATACTCAAAACTCACAGCTATCATCAGGTTGACATCAATCAAAAATCCATAAGGATCATAAAATACGGTTGTATGGTAAGACCGTCACAAAATTCTCCATAAATTATATGGCGAAGTAAGGGTCAAAAAGCTAGAACTATAATAAGCCAACCAAATATAACTCATGAGATGCAGTCAAGAAACGCCGAATACTCCCCACAGGACCTGGCGAATATTTCAGTTTGGGTCTATGAGCCAAAGGAAATACAACTAAATAACAAAAGAAAACATACTAAAATACCTGTTATCCTGGTTTACCTATATTTGTGTACTCTCTCATTAACTCAGTTTATTTTGTCTTTGACCATTATGTTTCCGATATTCTATACCTTTCTTTATTTGTGGTATTTTGTCTTCGATTCTGAGTATGCATGAGCTATGTTACTATTAATGAAATGCGTTGGTTTGTCTGCCTGTGAGTATTCGTACAGCTCAAAGATCTTTGTTGTTTCTGAAACACTGTGAATCTCGCCTTATAACGCTCTGTACTATTGGTATGCAACACGTTTTTGTTATTGACCTTGTTTCGGTCTTTTGTAGGCTTATATGCATCTGTGATGAAATTTTCCTTGTATTAGTGATGTCTTCTTGATTCAAAGGACGGTGAGGTTGCTGCTGCTTCGTTATGGTCTGCTTTTTTGTAATCAGCTCATTTTCATACCATTTTAGCCAGTTACATTTTTAGACTCAAGCTGACATATCATCCGGGTCATGTGTGGAGTATTAGGAGGTTACTGACTGCGTCTGGTGAGTTTTGTTTAGTTGGTTTAATGTTCTGATAAGAACTGTGACCGGTTGGCGTAGTGGTTTAGTATATTGTAGCTTTGTGAATATTTTATGATTCTTGTGGATTCTCATTTGAAGTCGACCTGTGGTGGGTCACAAATGTTACTATGTGACTCGGAACTGCTTGCATCTGTAGGCTTCCGCTACAACACTGTTTGTTTAGAATCCTTGGACTTCCTTGGGGTTCCTCATTATCCACAGTGTTTTGATTTAGTATTGGGCTATACATATCGAAATTGCAAGCATAAGACAATGAGGTAGAGAAAACATGCGAGCGTACTGAATGGATAATTCAGTACATAAAGGGGGTATTAAAATCTAATGGTCATGGGGAAATGGAATGTGATTTTAGGGGTGGGAATAGAAGAAAATGTTACGAGAGAATATGGGTTTGGTAACAGGACTGGAAGAGGAGAAAGACCAATTGAGTTCTGCAGTAAATGTAAGTTAGCAACAGTGAATACTCAGTTCAAGAATCACAAGAGGAGGAAGTATACTTGGAAAAGGCTGGGAGATACGTCAAGATTACAGCTATATTACAACATGTCAGGCAAAGATTCTCAAATCACGCGTTGGGTTGTAAGGCTTACCAAGGAACAGATATAGACCCAGAACACAATAAAGCAAAGATGAATAAATGCTCAAGAAAGTGGGATACAGAAGCATTCAGGAATGAAGAGGCAGGCTTGAAGTTCTGTGAGGCTACTGATACTACAATAATGAATAGCTCAGTAGGCAGTTCAGGTGAAAAGGAATGGACGCCTCTAAGAAGGGCGACTACAGAAGTTGGAAAGACAACCACAGTTACAAGGAAGATAACTGGCAGAAACCGAGGCTAACAGAGAAAATACCTCGATTGATCGACGAAAGAAGTGACTACAAAAATGTGTAAGGAAATTCATTAACACAGAAATACAAGTCACTTAGGAATGAAATCAGTAGAAGTGCTGGGAAGCTAAGGCGAAATAACTATATGAAAAATGTGAAGAAATCGAAAAAGAACCGACTGTCGGAAGGACTAACTCAGCACACTGAAAAATCAAAACAACCTTTGTTTAAATTGGAGGCAAGGGCAGTAATATTTTGGTATAAAGGGATTTTCACTATGAGGAGAGAGGGGATGAAATGCAAGAGTATGGTGCAGACCTCTGTGAGGAGGAAGACTTGTCAGATGACGTGATAACGAGGAAACGTGAGATAACAGGAAAGATACGGAGATACAGTTCTAGAATCAAAATTTAGAATACCTTCGACTGACATAAGATCAGATAACTCAGAATGGGTAGATAGCATTCCACCGGTATTTCTAAAATCGTTGGGGAAGTTGCTAAAAAAACGACTATTCACACTTGTGTCTTGAATCTACAAGACTGGCGATATAATATTAGACTTTTGGAAAAATGTTGTCGTACTTCTGACCTTTGTATCTGCACAGTGAGTGTACTAATGTGTGCAAACTTAGCCCACCACTTAGCGCGCAACTGGGCAAAACACCTGAACTGTCTTCTCGAGCCCAGGTGTCAAACAGACATACTAAATAACTATGACCCTGGCCCTGTAAGGCAGCTAATATGAGGTTGGATCGTAACAAAATCATTAGAAATGCTGCTGCCACGTACCTATAATGCATAAATTAATAAAAGTGAAGGTTGGGGGTCAATTCTAGAAATACAACACAGCTATTCCCTCTTTTATTCTACATAAAATTTATCAACTGTGTTTTCAGGGGTCGCCTGATAAACAACAATCATGTTCAATTACCTCTGACACTCAATAACAAAATATTTAATTCTTGGACACACTGAAACTACGATTATTAAAATTGGTATCTCTATATATGAAAATTTTTATCACAGGAAAGAATGATTATTGAAAATCCTCATCAGCTCATTTAAATCTACGTTGTCATAGCTGGTCAAAGCACTGAGCTGATGTAGAATAAATTCGCTTTTTGAACCAATGGAAAAAACATGTACTCAATGTGAGTTTAGGTTAGTATCCTAGCTTTTGATAGTCAATGGTCAAAGCGTACGCAAGTTGGAGTGAGCAAAATCTAGACTCAACATTTACTGTGGCCTAATGCACGATGGTACTTTACCAAGCAGCCTCTGCAATGGTGTTGCCTCTGTGCTTGATCTGAAATGCTAATTCCCTACTCTGGGCTTCACTGAATTCACTCAGTTGTACCTTTCCTGCATTCCATAGAACATTAATCGTTCCCTAGTCAAAATAATGGCTATTGCACACTCACAATGGGTTGGAACGATGTGACAATTTCTGTGCCCTTAATAATTCCCACAGGAATAATTAACTACTGCTTTGATTTCTGTCGCCACGATACATGAGCGCCCTCACTTATTTTCACACTCTTGTACGGTCCACCACGAGATGAGAGACAGATATAGATATTTTATGTCTCAAAACACTTTTATACAGGGGGATATCCCCACCTTGTCGCGTTTGCGTCACCAAGTAGGGCTTCAGACAATCACTGGCTTGCTGGAGGTGAATGTATTTTTAATTTTCTTGCTGGGTTGCAGCCTAGCCCTGTTAATGATGTGCAGCCACTTATCCTCGGTCCTGGCCTTATTTACGTTAAGAGGAATAATGCACTGTTCTGGCCTTACCCCTTTCTGTGCTGAAGCTCGCAGTTCTCATGCTAAATGGGACTTTTACGATAACAGTAACCACCTGATTAGTCATCTCCAAAATGTGTTTCACTTTAACTTGATTTTTTTTTCTTGCCAGTCCATATATTGGTAGATAATGTTTTGTTAGTTTTCGATACATGAGATTAACTACAATTGCCTTTGTTGATATAATATAATTATTATTTTCTGAGAATCTCATACTGTATCGTCCTGTATCTATGGATCAAGCTCATGTAAGGTCCATAAAATACGAACGCCTTACAATACCATCCACAACTTAGTAAGAGAAGACAAGAGCGAGAATGGTCACACATTCAGCTTTACAGTTCATGCATTCAAGTTTCTGACAAGACTAATATACAGAAGAATTGAAAAGAAAACTGAGGAACTGTCAGAGGACGATCAGTTTGCCTTTAGGAAAAGTAAAGGCATTATAGCAGAAGTTAAGACATTGCGAGTGATAATGAAAGCAAGAGTAAAGAAAAGTCAAGACACTTCCATAGCATTTGTCGACTTGGAAACAGTGTTCGTCTGTGTAAAGTGGTTGAAGATGTTCGAAACTCTGAGAAAGAAACCAGGAACATGTTATAAAGCAAGACGGGTAGTACACTGTATGCATATACAATAAGACTGGAAGACCAAGAACGAAGTGCTATTACTAAAAGGGGTGTAAGGCGGAGGTGCAGTTTTTCGCCCCTACTGTTCAATTTATACATCGAAGAAACAATGAGAGAAATAATAGAAAGGTTCAATAGTAAGATTAAAATTCATGGTGAAAGGATATCAACAATAAGTTTCACTGTTGACTTTGGTGTCCTGAGTGAAACTGAAGAAGAATTACGGGATTTGTTGAGTGAAATGAACAGTCCCTGAGTAAACACTATAGATGGAGAGTTAACCGAAGAAGGACGACTGTCATGAGTGCTAGCAGATAGGAGTACAACGAAATAGTTAAGATCAACGTAGGGGATCACGAAGTAGATGTAGTTAAGTTATTCTGCTAACTAGGCAGCAAAATAACCCGCCACGAACAGAGCAATGAGGACATAAAAAGTACATTGGCTGAGAGAAGTCTGCTAATAGCAAAATATAAGAGTAGATCTTAATTTGAGGAAGAAGTTTCTATGAATGTATGTTGGGAGTAAAACATTGTATGGCAGTGAGACATGGGTTATGAAAAAAAAACGAAACATAAGAGAATCGGAGCCTTTGAGACGTGCTGCTACAGAAAAATGTTGAATAATAGTTGGAGAGATAAGGTAAGGAATGATGAGGCTCTCTGCATAATCGACGAGGAAAGGAACATATCAAAAACATTGACAAGAAGAATGGATATAATGATACGACATCTGTTAAGACATCGGGGATAAGGTTCCATGGTGCTAGAGGGACGGTAGAGGGTGAAACTGTAGAGGAAGACAGAGACTCGAATACATTCACAAAATAACTGAGGACTTAGGCTGCAAGCACTACCCTGAGATGCAAGGGTAGGTACAGGAGAGGAATTTGTGGCGGAACGCATCAAACACGTCAGAAGAGTGATGATTCAAAAACAATGTAGAAATATGTATTCTCCATTCTTCTGGTGATGATAAAAAAAGGAATCATGATATTCTTGGTAACCTTATTCATGAAACCCTCACTTCTCGATACTGAAAATTAAATGAAGCTTTATAGAATTGAAACCTATACTGCAGTGTCTGGCTAAGATTCCTCTTCAATAACTGCGTAGTAGAGAACGAGAAATCCTTGGACCGGACAAGACTTAATTTTCAAAATGTTCGTTGCCGGTACGCACCTCTTCTACCATAGAACCTCCCCACCTCCCCCCACCACCAATTACACGAATCAAATGTTTCGATTTTTGAAAACATGTGGTAAATGTTACAACGAGAAATCATGTTTTGAAAACACTGTTTGATATTATGGTTTTTAGAACTTAATTTCTTATGATGAAAATAAATAAACGACAAAATGTAGTATAAACAACAGGTGCTACACCGTAGCAGTGTCACTGTGCTCCGTAGTTCTGCTGGATACACGTCGGCACCAGACGGTGATCTCCATGTCCGTGAAGTCATCTCTTCAACAGCTGCCAGCCGCAACGTCAGTTGCGTTGTAGGTGCTCGGTGAACGTGTATACGGCATTGATTTCTTGGGTACAAGGAGGTAGTTGAAAATAATCTATGTGAATCTCTACGTACCTGGTTTATACTGTGGATCTATGTGATCGTTGGTGGTCGTAAGCAAAAGACAGGCTACCTGACGGTTACTTATCTCGGGTGTATTGTACACACACACACACACACACATACGTGCGCGCGCGTGAGCCCGCGAGCACACAATACCTCCCCCCACGCTCCCGCCCATAGCGTCGCATTGGTGTCTTGGAGCAACGCCAAATTATAGCTAGTTTGCAATTTCATACACGCGTATGGTTTGAAATCTCCGGTGCCGACTTGTTCCAATGAGTTAAAAATAATATCCGGAGTTCCGGCCGGGATTAAGCCCTGGGATAGGTCACGAGATACCCTGACTGCAGACGTAGTCACGTTGTGGGATTATATGACACATATCCTACAAATGATGTACACAAGAATCGTACTCGAATCTGTGTCAAGATGCTGCAGCTTATCAACATCATGCCATACATAAACAGAATAACCATTCTGTGTGAACCGTGTACACGTAGCACCGTTATTTATGCTTTTCCTTAGTAAACCTTTAACACATAAATGACCTTATTTCATACCTTTAATATTTTCTAAGTTTCCAGTTTAAATTAAATAAATGAATGTAAAAAAAAACTATTAATATTTTTAGAAAAAAATATTACACTTCTAGCTGTCTCGACAAGTGGATCATAATGAACAGCTCCTAATATTTAAATACTTTCTTTCGACACAGCACTAACACGCGAAACTGTCAACGTGTAGTCAGATATTACAAACACAGCATTGCTGCTTTGAGTTTCATTTGCATTCCCACTCCTGCCTTTTCAATCGCATGTGTAGTTAAGTGAGTTATGATTTCTACCACAATACATGATGTTCATGGTTTTATGTGTAACGTACTTCCAGTCCGTTTCCTATCGAAACAGAAACTGAAAGAGAAAGCTGAGCTCTTGTATCATTCTTGGGAATCGAATAACAGGAATATTTTGATTTCCGTGGTAACGGATAACACATGCTTTGACCCCTAACGTATCTACTGCGTTTTTCAGTAGCTTTCCCGCAATTCAGGTCCGATGTACCGGCACATTACATTCAAGCTTATCAACGCCTCGCATGTGCTTGTGTTCTGTATCAGTCTAGGCTGTGAATTATGAAGATAGGTTTTGTTCCGACTTTCTCCGTCATTTGCCCTGAGTCTTTATCTACAGACTTTCTCCGTCATTTGACCTGAATCGTTGGCTACAGTTCCTGACAATTAAACAGCACTTTCATACAACTGTTGTCTTTTTACATTACTGCTAGTTTTTCGGTTTTAGTGTCATAACTGTGATCATAGGTTCCCCTTTCTTCATTATGTCATTCTAACACTCAATGGTGAAGGTATTCATTGTGTTTGAACGGGAAGTTGTTGTTTATCCAACTTCCATTTCTTTAAGAAGATCTGTCTGGCGAAAACTCGTAATAAAGTAGGCGAAGTACTTTTTATCATCTTCAGGATTGTCCAACAAGAAACTCTTCTTCTGTAGCTCCTACCGCAACAACTGAAACGTCATTGTAATCACTCGTTTCTCCTTCATATAACGTCTTTTAGTGGCAGGAACCTCACCAGGGGCAGCGTGTTGCACACTGCTTGAACCAATATCTCACTGGCTTCCCTCTAGGGAACTGTTTGAGAAGATAATGACCACAGTATGAAACTGTTATCGTGTTGATATTTAGGCATTTAGAGTACTCTGAGAACTTGAAGAAACTGTTTTTGGGATCAATAATAAAGAGACGAATTTTGTAGCGTTCGTCCCTTTGTTCAGGTTTATTGCTACTGAGGGGCGCTTTGTTAGTGAGTATTTATTTTGTCAACAAGGAGCATACTAACTATTTACTATATACTCCTTTACTCCTAACTGTCTCGCTCGCTTTTGATAGATACATTACTGTTAATAGCTTCCAACTTCAACATCATCGCCGAAAAAAAAAAAAAAAAAAAAAAAAAAAAAAAAAAAAAAAAAAAAAATACGGAAACAACTAAACAGGCCGCGTTTTGTAGTACTTGACACCTTATTATGGTAACAAGATACAGAATTTTTTGTTCTGACGATGACTGTCTGGAGTTGGGAATGGTCATCTGTAATGTATCTGTCAAAAGCAATCAAGACATTTATGAATACAAGAGAGTGTTTAATTGTTGAGATGAAAATACTACTTTACTTCTAGATCCTCATCTTCGTTCGAGTACAGTTACTTTTGTAAGACGACGTGGTATCCTCCTTAAAGCAATATCCATAAAATCTTTCTGAGGCAGTTTTTCGGCAGATGGAAATCCCACAATGAATACTGGGCACATTCAGTGACAACCAGAATCAAAACTGGTACATCAAAAAAATTGTCTTTAACATTTCAACTATGACTCTTCAAGCTTTCCGGGCGGATATCCTGCCAATAGTATTCACTGGTGTGCCGCCGGATGACGCTGTGCAGGTTCCACAGATATCTGACATCACCGTTAGCACCTCTCATAGGCAATTGTGACCATAATACTCGAAACTATGACGATTTCCTAGATCCCCAGAAAACTCTTAGATTGCGATCGTCGGATCTGTTTGTAAGTTTTGATGTTGTGTCTTTATTTAGAAAGGCACCCTTGAAGGACTCTTCAGAGCCCATTAGCAACATGTTTGAGGAGGATATATTTGCCTTACACACGTGCTTACCTAAACCTACTTTTTATTTCATTACCATTAGTGTGAAGAAGTGGACGGTGTCGCCATGGAAAGCCCCCTGCCTTCTGTGGTGGGCCAATTATTTTATGGAGGACTTTGAAGAAAGAGCACTACAGTCAGCCATACTCAAGCCCTCTTGTTTTCTGCGGTATGTGGATGATACATTTGTGGTTTGGCCACATGGACTTCATACTCTACCTTCGTTTCTTCAGCATTTAAATTCGCTCCATACGAATATAGACTTCATACTGGAAGTGGAAAAAGATGGTACCTTACCTTTTCTTAATGTTCTATTACGAAAGAAAGCAGATGGAACCTCAGGACACAGCGACTGCCGCAAGCCAAGGCATACAGATCTATACCAGCAGGCCACAAGCTGTCATCACCCTGCACAGTGAAGTTGTGAATTACGCATGTCAGTTATAGACCACGTGTGGTGTCTGATCTCGAAAGCCTTTCAAGTGAGATACAACGTTTGAGGACAGTGTTTCGACAAAACAGTTATTCCTGGAGACAGATGCGTAATGCATTCAGGTCCAAGTGAGTACAGTTCATGGAGCAGAATGAAGATACGAGGACACCCACCACTTTGACCGTCTCGTCAAGAATCGAAAGTGTCCTTGGAAAATATGACATTAAATGTTTTTTTCGACCATCTGCAAAACTGAGGAACCTATTGAGTTCTGGTCAGAATGACCTTGGCGTGAGGAAACGTGGTGTGCATAAGATTTCTTGTCAGTGTGGGACGGCATATATAGGCTAAACATGTCGCACGGTACAAGTACTCTGCGACGAACATCAGCGTTATACACGTCTACGCCAATCGGAGATATCGGCAATTGCAGAACACTGTCTGAATACAGAACATAGCACGATTTATGAAAAGGCGGAAGTTTTATCTCCGGCATCATCCTTCTGGGATTGCGTTATTAAGGAAGCAATACAAATTTTAAAGCTGATAATCTCGTCAATAGGGATGCGGGATTTCAGCTGAACGTAGCCTGGAACCCAGCATTGGCCGCTATTAAATCACGACGAGAAAAGAGAATATCAAGAATTGTCGCAAACATAGTGTACAGCGCACGCACAGGAATGTCGCTCTGCGATTGTCGCCAGAGGGAGCTTGAGTGTGGAGCCATCTTTCTGCAACTCATTACGCAAGCGTGTTTTCCGCCCCTGCGCATTCTTCGCGTGCATGTGTGGACGTGCGGATACTCCACCTAGCCACCAGCAACGTTCAACCACCTGAATATGTCGGACAGTTGCTCTGAGGAAACATTGTTGAATTTGCAAGTCATCCAGGGGCAATCCCGTAAGGACTGTTTACAATTCAACAACTGTCTTTCCTTTTATAGCAGCCGCCAGACTGCCTTTCCGCTGATCAGTTGCTTCACAAGTAGGTGGCTGTGTCTGTGGCTAGCGTCTTTCCTTCCACGCTTTTAATTCATACGAATATCAACATTATATCTTACGCTTCCATTGACATTTGTAAACTGCAGACATGTGTCGCTATCAAGTGTGGTACATCGGACGGAAACTCTTCCTCCAATACATTTTATCAGTATACAAACAGTCCGATACATCATCTACCAATTTGGAGTAATTTCTGCCATACCAAAGAATTTATTCGTCATCAGTATTCACGGTGTTACGACCATAGAAAGTTTCTTTAATTTCAATAACACTCAAGTCGCTCCAGTAACAAATTGCAATCAGGAAGGTAAATGAGAGGAAGTAACCAATTCACATGGAAGATACCGTGAGTGCTAATCGGTAACGAAAGTTAGAGACTTCCTCATGGAAAACTAAAAACTATTTGTAAGACTAAAAGTGATGATCCCCTCCCCCCCCCCCCCTACTTCACCAAAAAAAGTTTAGAAAACAAAGTAGGAACGGATGCAGCAAACCGTGTATCCTCCTACGTGGCTAACGATTTTCGAAAACAAACACATATTGTAAACTTCATAAAACATACATTTAAACACAAAATAGATACCACACCTCACATGTTTAACAAGATACTCACAATCAACCTACTCACAGGTAGTCCTCTGCAACATTGTGAAATAGTTGCCATTTTTACCAACATACAGATAATGAAATAATGCACACAATAAAGGAAATCACCAAATCCATATCGTGGAAGTTAATGGACTGGAGGTGATTGACTTAGTACTGCTACTGTGAGATACAAAACAATATCGTTCACTTTTTTGATGTCACATTTTGCGTGTATTTTGTTATAACGACACAGTTTTCTCCACAACTTATAGTAAGTGGACAACGTTTCCGCCAGAGTAGGTAATTACTTTCCTTAAAGGCAGTACCGACTCATGTTATCTTATTAGGAGAGATCTAAGGAATTTTGACGGACACTTTCCTTAAACTTTCTTCTTATATTCCCTTTTAGGTAATGTTGCGAGGCGACACTACCTCAAGGGGCAGAAACAGTTTACTTTTATCTCTTGCTTGAAATAATATTCTGTGATTACCGCGTCGCGTTATTCTTTCTTCGCAATTATAGTCAAAGAGAAAGAACTTCTTTCCAACATGAAAGGCAACTTTTTAAGATATAGACCTGTTAAGAGGGAATCAAAATAAGAGACGGTGGTTTCTCGTTTTGCATTTATCGTTCCTACATAGAGGTTCCAGGGTCCTTGATGCAGTTTCTCGTATTAGTTAATACGCATACCATTCCTACGACAGCCACTTCAATTTCTGAATAAATTCCTATTTCGTGAAATGTTTATAAAATAACCTGAGAAACTGTTACGGGTGCGTGGTAGCCTTCAGCAGAAACGCAAAATTCACTCATTTATCAAAATGTAAAAATGAGATTGTTTCTTAGTCTTCAGTTAAAAGCGAGTGCAATCGTTACCTTTTGTTATTTGTGGTCATGAAACGCATCTTTGTTTTAATGAATTAAATCTGTATTAATGATAAGAGAAATTTATAAGTGCATTTGTTGCAAAGAGCAAAAGCAACTGTATTAATAAGAGACCACAAATAACATTCATGTAACTATATACAGTATACATACTGCAATATATAATGAACATTTAGCCTGCACACTGTGGTTGTTTTACAGAGAGGAGGAAAATCTATAATTAACATTCAGGAGTTACGTCGATTCTTCTTTCACATTATATGGAAGCTGAAATATCGGTCCAGTTATCCGGATTTAGGTTTTCTGAGACATCTTTAAATCCCTTAAGACAATCACCAGGATAATTTCTTTCAAAAGACATGGCCGACCTTATTCACCATCCTTCCTCCATTCTTAGCTTGAGCTCCGTCTCTGAAGATCTCATCACCCACGAGACATTAAACTTTAATCTTCCTATTCCTGTTTCATACAACATCTAGAAACATTCGTGAAATGTGGATAAGGAATGATGAAGTTCTATCGCTTTTACTGATTGGTGCCTGTGCTGGGATACTGTGACATGCCGACGAGTGTCACACACTCATGATCTTCTAGTCTACAGTCGGAATATTCTTCTTCATCATTATAATTAAAGTACAGCTACTCAGAGTCCATGGCACAATACTAGTGCGAGCGTGGAGGAGCTCCATTTGAGAACGGTATCTACAGAGTTAGTCAGATGGATACATGACACTTTTCAAAACCTCGAGATATGTCAACACTGCTCACCAAAGAGAAACCGGAGAGTTTTCCATTGACATGTACACAGTTTAAAAAACCATTCCTTTACATTCGTAGAGTTTTATCAGAAAATGGTACGTCATGGTTGAAATATGAATATTTAATACGTTTGTTTGACGAAGATTCGTCAGACCTGATAAATGTTCGACAAGAAGTAATTAAAAACCAAACAGCTGGTTGCTGCATTTGTCGTCATATATCAAATGCCTCTTTTGCGTGTTTGGTAAATATAAAAGTACAGGCTGGAAAAACGAACTCTTCTTTTATTGACATGATTTTGTAGAGATGAAGTAACAATGAGCGTTGAAAGACATGTGGAAACATGTTTACAAAATAAACATGAAGAAATAATCTTCATAGGATTTATAACCTTTCATTATGGAGCAATGGTGAATAACTAATAAAAATGAGGAACTGACAATGTATTACATACTTCTTCCTCTTTAGGTAATGGTCGCGAATGCTCAGTTTTCAGAACATTTATTGCTTGAGGCATCTGGAATTCACAGATTTCTTTTTTCAATAAAAAATGTAGGTCACATAGTATAAAATAACAGATGTATCGTTTGTTTTTAATAGGTAGTCCAAGACCTCTCATTCGTTAAGTCTTTGAGGAATGAAGGATATGAGAGAGTTACAAATACTTTGAGCTACTTAATGTACTGACACATGGAGACTCCTTAATGTTTGAGACAGATCCTATAATCCAGGCTGAGAATCTGAAATGTGATTGTCAACTTCAAACCATTTACTGGGGCAGATACAATAATTTATTCTGAAATGCACAGCACTGTGTGATCTGCAGATCTGAAAATACTTATATGGATTGCCAATAACATGATTCAAGAAATGTAAAGAATTTGTTCGTTATTACGGTGCCGTTGTCTGATCCATGTCATGTGGATGCATAATACAGCACTGGTCAGTTTCATAGACGTTCACGTGGTTTCAGGTTAACTGGAAAGCTGGAAGCAGAGAAATGTTAATAGAATACGTCAAATTTTAAAGACAGACTTCCAAATGGAACGTTCATAAAACCTTAATAAAACAGGTTGGGAGAACATGATGACTTTCCATAGTTTACGAGAATGTTTGTGGGGTGAATCAGTCAAATTTACAATGAGTCTGGCGGTATGAGGTCATTAACTACGTAGTATGACGTTAAACACCGCATAGTCCGGACGCATGCACTGTTTAGGTCGAAGAGGCTTTCATAAGGCTGTAGCATTCACTCCTGAGACAAGCTGGCCTACAACAGTTGTGACTAGTCCTTGACATACCGGATACTGGCATTGGGACAAAGATGACGTCTGAGCTGCTACCACACTTTTTCTATCGATGACCCTCCTGGGCATCTTGCTGGCCGTCGGAGTACCTCAATGCAACGCGTAGCTCATAGGGACACACGCCAGGTATG